>NW_026948116.1:207500-284393 GCF_963921235.1 Mobula hypostoma | reverse complement strand
CCTTACTCACCACCTTCCGATCCCTCACCCCGCACTCACCACCTCCCCGTCCCTCACCCCGTACTCACTACCTCCCCTTCCCTCATCCCTTACTCACCACCTTCCCCTTCCCTCAACCCTTACTCACCACACTCCCCCTCCCTCACCCCTCCCTCACCCCTTACTCAGTACCTCCCCGTCCCTCACCCCTTACTCACCACACTACCCCTCCCTCACGCCACTACGCCTCCCTTACCGCTTACTCACCACCTCCCCCTCCCTCACCCTTTACTCACTACACTCCCCCTCCCTCACTCATCACACTCCCCCTCCCTCACCCCTCACTCACCCCTTAATCACCACCTTCCACTCACCCTCACTCACCCCTTACTCACCACCTTCCCCCTCACCCATAACTCACCACCTCCCCCTCCCTCACCACCTCCCACATTCTTACACCTTACTCACAACTTCCCCCTCAGTCACCACCTCCCCTCTCTCACGCCTTACTCACCAACACCTCTCCCTCACCCCTTACTCACCAAACTCCCCCTCCCTCACTCCTCACAAGCTTTTCTCACTACCTACCCCTCCCTCACTCCTTACTCACCACCTCCCCCTCCCTCACCCCTTACTCACCGCCTCCCCCTCCCTCACCCCTTACTCACCACCTTCCGCTCCCTCACCCCTCACTCACCACCTCGCCCTCCCTCACCCCTCACTCAGCACCTCCCCCTCCCTCACCCCTTACTCACCACCACCCCCTCCCTCAACCCTTATGACCAACCCCTCCCTCACCCCTTACTCACCACCTCCCCCTCCCTCACCCCTTACTCACCACCTTCCCCCTCCCTCACCCCTTACTCACCACCTTCCTCCCTTCACCCCTTACTCACCACCTTCCTCCCTTCACCCCTTACTCACCACCTCCACCTCCCTCACCCCTTACTCACCACCTCTCCCTCCCTCACCCCTTACTCACCACCTCCCCCTCCCTCACCCCTTACTCACTAACTCCAGCTCACTCACCACCTCCCCTCTATCACACCTTACTCACCAACTACCCCTCCCTCACCCCTTACTCACCACCTCCCCCTCCCTCACCCCTTACTCACTAACTCCAGCTCACTCACCACCTCCCCTCTATCACACCTTACTCACCAACTACCCCTCCCTCACCCCTTACGCACCACACTCCCCCTCCCTCACCCCTTACTCACTAACTCCACCTCACTCACTACCTCCCCTCTATCACACCTTAGTCACCAACTCCGCTCCTTCACCCCTTACTCACCAACTCCCCCTCCCTCACCCCTTACGCACCACACTCCCCCTCCCTCATCCCTCAATCACCCCTTACTCACCACCTCCCCCTCCCTCACCCCTTAATCACCAAACTCCCCCTCCCTCACTCTTCACTCACGCCTTACTCACTACCTCCCCCTCCCTCTTTCCTTACTCACCACCTTCCGCTCCCTCTCCCCTTACTCACCACACTCCCCCTCCCTCATCCCTCAATCACCCCTTACTCAATACCTCCACCTCCCTCACCCCTTACTCTCCACCTTCCATTCCCTCACCCCTTACTCACCACCTTCCGCTCCCTCACCCCTCACTCACCACCTCCCCGTCCCTCACCCCTTACTCACTAACTCCCCTTCCCTCACCCCTTTCTCACCACCTCCCCCTCCCTCACCCCTTACTCACCACCTTCCGCTCCCTCACCCCTCACTCACCACCTCCCCCTCCCTCACCCCTTACTCACCACCTCCCCCTCCCTCACCCCTCATTCACCACCTCCCACTCCCTCACACCTTACTCACTACCTCATCCTCAGTCACCACCTCCCCTCTCTCACCCCTTACTCACCAACTCCCCTCCCTCACCCCTTAATCACCACACTCCCCCTTCCTCACTCCTCACTCATACCTTACTCACTACCTCACCCTCGCTCACTCTTTTACTCACCACCTTCCGCTCCCTTACCCCTCACTCACCACACTTTCCCCTCCCTCACCCCTTCCTCACCACACTCCCCCTCACTCATCCCCTCCCCCTCCTTCACCCCTTAATCACCACCTTCCTCTCACCCCTCTCATACCTTACACACCACCTCCGCTCCCTCACTCACCCATTACTCACTACCTCCCCCTCCCTCACCCCTTAATCACCACCTCCTCTCTCTCACCCCTTACTCACCATCTCCCCTCCCACAACCATCACTCACCACCTCCCCTCCCTCACCCCTTACTCACCACCTTCCCCTCCCTCACCCCTTACTCACCACCTCCTCCTCCCTCACCCCTCACTCACTACCTCCTCCTCCCTCACCCCTTACTCAGCACCTCCCCCTCCCTCACCCCTTACTCACCACCACCCCCTCCCTCACCCCTTATGACCAACCCCTCCCTCACCCCTTACTCACCACCTACCCCTCCCTCACCCCTTACTCACCACCTCCCCCTCCCTCACCCCTTACTCACCACCTTCCTCCCTTCACCCCTTACTCACCACCTCCCCCTCCCTCACCCCTTACTCACCACCTTCCCCTCCCTCACCCCTTACTCACCACCTTCCCCCTCCCTCACCCCTTACTCACCACCTTCCCCTCCCTCACCCCTTACTCACCACCTCCCCCTCCCTCACCCCTTACTCACCACCTTCCCCTCCCTCACCCCTTACTCACCACCTCCCCCTCCCTCAACCCTTAATCACCACATTCCCCCTCCCTCACTCCTCACTCATGCCTTACTCACCACCTCCCCCTCCCTCACTCCTTACTCACCACCTTCCCCCTCCCTCACCCCTTACTCACTACCTCGACCTCACTCACCAACTCCCCTCTATCATACCTTACTCACCAACTCCGCTCCTTCACCCCTTACTCACCACACTCCCCCTCCCTCATCCCTCAATCACCCCTTACTCAATACCTCCCCCTCCCTCACCCCTTACTCACCACACTCCCCCTCCCTCATCCCTCAATCACCCCTTACTCAATACCTCCCCCTCCCTCACCCCTTACTCACCACCTTCCCCTCCTTCACACCTTACTCACCACATTCCCCCGCCCTCACCCTTTACTCACCACACTCCCCCTCCCTCACCCCTTTCTCACCACCTCCCCCTCCCTCACCCCTTACTCACCACCTTCCGCTCCCTCACCCCGCACTCACCACCTCCCCGTCCCTCACCCCTTACTCACTACCTCCCCTTCCCTCATCCCTTACTCACCACCTTCCCCTTCCCTCAACCCTTACTCACCACACTCCCCCTCCCTCACCCCTCACTCACCCCTTACTCAGTACCTCCCCGTCCCTCACCCCTTACTCACCACACTACCCCTCCCTCACCCCACTACCCCTCCCTCACCCCTTACTCACCACCTCCCCCTCCCTCACCCTTTACTCACTACACTCCCCCTCCCTCACTCATCACACTCCCCCTCCCTCACACCTCACTCACAACCTCCCCTCCCTCACCCCTCACTCACCCCTTACTCACCACCTTCCACTCACCCTCACTCACCCCTTACTCACCACCTTCCCCCTCACCCATAACTCACCACCTCCCCCTCCCTCACCACCTCCCACTCCCTCACACCTTACTCACTACTTCCCCCTCAGTCACCACCTCCCCTCTCTCACCCCTTACTCAGCAACTCCCCTCCCTCACCCCTTACTGACCACACTCCCCCTCCCTCACTCCTCACACGCTTTACTCACTACCTCCCCCTCCCTCACTCCATACTCACCACCTCCCCCTCCCTCACCCCTTACTCATCGCCTCCCCCTCCCTCACCCCTTACTCACCACCTTCCGCTCCCTCACCCCGCACTCACCACCTCCCCGTCCCTCACCCCTTACTCACTACCTCCCCTTCCCTCATCCCTTACTCACCACCTTCCCCTTCCCTCAACCCTTACCTCACCACACTCCCCCTCCCTCACCCCTCACTCACCCCTTACTCAGTACCTCCCCGTCCCTCACCCCTTACTCACCACACTACCCCTCCCTCACCCCACTACCCCTCCCTCACCCCTTACTCACCACCTCCCCCTCCCTCACCCTTTACTCACAACCTCCCCTCCCTCACCCCTCACTCACCCCTTACTCACCACCTTCCACTCACCCTCACTCACCCCTTACTCACCACCTCCCCCTCCCTCACCACCTCCCACTCCCTCACACCTTACTCACTACTTCCCCCTCAGTCACCACCTCCCCTCTCTCACCCCTTACTCAGCAACTCCCCTCCCTCACCCCTTACTCACCACACTCCCCCTCCCTCACTCCTCACACGCTTTACTCACTACCTCCCCCTCCCTCACTCCTTACTCACCACACTCCCCCTCCCTCCCCCCTTACTCACCACCTTCCCCCTCCCTCAACCATCACTCACCACTTCCCCTCCCTCACCCCTTACTCACCACCTTCCCCTCCCTCACCCCTTACTCACCACCTCCTCCTCCCTCACCCCTCACTCACTACCTCCTCCTCCCTCACCCCTTACTCAGCATCTCCCCCTCCCTCACCCCTTACTCACCACCACCCCCTCCCTCACCCCTTATGACCAACCCCTCCCTCACCCCTTACTCACCACCTCCCCCTCCCTCACCCCTTACTCACCACCTTCCCCCTCCCTCACCCCTTACTCACCACCTTCCTCTCACCCCCTACTCACCACCTTCCCCCTCCCTCACCCCTTACTCACCACCTCCCCCTCCCTCACCCCTTACTCACCTCCTCCTCCCTCACCCCTCACTCACTACCTCCTCCTCCCTCACCCCTTACTCAGTACCTCGCCCTCCCTCACCCCTTATTCACCACCTTCCCCCTCCCTCACCCCTTACTCACCACCTTCCTCTCACCCCTTACTCACCACGTCCCCCTCCCTCACCCCTTACTTACCACCTTCTCCCTCCCTCACCCCGTACTCACCACCTTCCCCTCCCTCACCCCTTATGACCACCCCCTCCCTCACCCCTTACTCACCACCTCCCCCTCCCTCACCCCTTACTCACCACCTTCCCCCTCCCTCACCCCTTACTCACTACCTCCTCCTCCCTCACCCCTCACTCACTACCTCCTCCTCTCTCACCCCGTACTCAGCACCTCCCCCTCCCTCACCCCTTACTCAGCACCACCCCCTCCCTCACCCCTTATGACCACCCCCTCCCTCACCCCTTATGACCACCCCCTCCCTCACCCATTACTCACCACCTTCCCCCTCCCTCACCCCTTACTCACCACCTTCCTCCCTTCACCCCTTACTCACCACCTTCCTCCCTTCACCCCTTACTCACCACCTCCACCTCCCTCACCCCTTACTCACCACCTCTCCCTCCCTCACCCCTTACGCACCACCTCCCCCTCCCTCACCAGTTACTCACTAACTCCAGCTCACTCACCACCTCCCCTCTATCACACCTTACTCACCAACTACCCCTCCCTCACCCCTTACGCACCACACTCCCCCTCCCTCACCCCTTACTCACCACCTCCCCCTCCCTCACCCCTTACTCAACACACTCCCCCTCCCTCACCCCTTACTCACTAACTCCACCTCACTCACTACCTCCCCTCTATCACACCTTAGTCACCAACTCCGCTCCTTCACCCCTTACTCACCAACTCCCCCTCCCTCACCCCTTATGCACCACACTCCCCCTCCCTCATCCCTCAATCACCCCTTACTCACCACCTCCCCCTCCCTCACCCCTTAATCACCAAACTCCCCCTCCCTCACTCTTCACTCACGCCTTACTCACTACCTCCCCCTCCCTCTTTCCTTACTCACCACCTTCCGCTCCCTCTCCCCTTACTCACCACACTCCCCCTCCCTCATCCCTCAATCACCCCTTACTCAATACCTCCCCCTACCTCACCCCTTACTCTCCACCTTCCATTCCCTCACCCCTTACTCACCACCTTCCACTCCCTCACCCCTCACTCACCACCTCCCTGTCCCTCACCCCTTGCTCACTACCTCCCCTTCCCTCACCCCTTTCTCACCACCTCTCCCTCCCTCACCCCTTACTCACCACCTTCCGCTCCCTCACCCCTCACTCACCACCTCCCCCTCCCTCACCCCTTACTCACCACCTCCCCCTCCCTCACCCCTCATTCACCACCTCCCACTCCCTCACACCTTACTCACTACCTCATCCTCAGTCACCACCTCCCCTCTCTCACCCCTTACTCACAAACTCCCCTCCCTCACCCCTTAATCACCACACTCCCCCTTCCTCACTCCTCACTCATACCTTACTCACTACCTCACCCTCCCTCACTCTTTTACTCACCACCTTCCGCTCCCTTACCCCTCACTCACCACACTTTCCCCTCCCTCACCCCTTCCTCACCACACTCCCCCTCACTCATCCCCTCCCCCTCCTTAACCCCTTAATCACCACCTTCCTCTCACCCCTCTCTCATACCTTACACACCACCTCCGCTCCCTCACTCCTCACTCACCCATTACTCACTACCTCCCCCTCCCTCACCCCTTACTCACCACCTCCTCTCTCGCACCCCTTACTCACCACCTCCCCTCCCTCAACCATCACTCACCACATCCCCTCCCTCACCCCTTACTCACCACCGTCCCCTCCCTCACCCCTTACTCACCACCTCCTCCTCCCTCACCCCTCACTCACTACCTCCTCCTCCCTCACCCCTTACTCAGCACCTCCCCCTCCCTCACCCCTTACTCACCACCACCCCCTCCCTCACCCCTTATGACCAACCCCTCCCTCACCCCTTACTCACCACCTTCCCCTCCCTCACCCCTTACTCACCACCTTCCCCCTCCCTCACCCCTTACTCACCACCTTCCTCTCACCCCTTACTCACCACCTCCCCCTCCCTCACCCCTTACTCACCACCTTCCCCTCCCTCACCCCTTACTCACCACCTCCCCCTCCCTCACCCCTTAATCACCACATTCCCCCTCCCTCACTCCTCACTCATGCCTTACTCACCACCTCCCCCTCCCTCACTCCTTACTCACCACCTTCCCCCTCCCTCACCCCTTACTCACTACCTCCACTTCACTCACCACCTCCCCTCTATCATACCTTACTCACCAACTCCGCTCCTTCACCCCTTACTCACCAACTCCCCTTCCCTCACCCCTTACTCACCACACTCCCCCTCCCTCATCCCTCAATCACCCCTTACTCAATACCTCCCCCTCCCTCACCCCTTACTCACCACCTTCCCCTCCTTCACACCTTACTCACCACATTCCCCCGCCCTCACCCTTTACTCACCACACTCCCCCTCCCTCACCGCTTTCTCACCACCTCCCCCTCCCTCACCCCTTACTCACCACCTTCCGCTCCCTCACCCCGCACTCACCACCTCCCCGTCCCTCACCCCTTACTCACTACCTCCCCTTCCCTCATCCCTTACTCACCACCTTCCCCTTCCCTCAACCATTACTCACCACACTCCCCCTCCCTCACCCCTCACTCACCCCTTACTCAGTACCTCCCCGTCCCTCACCCCTTACTCACCACACTACCCCTCCCTCACCCCACTACCCCTCCCTCACCCCTTACTCACCACCTCCCCCTCCCTCACCCTTTACTCACTACACTCCCCCTCCCTCACTCATCACACTCCCCCTCCCTCACACCTCACTCACAACATCCCCTCCCTCACCCCTCACTCACCCCTTACTCACCACCTTCCACTCACCCTCACTCACCCCTTACTCACCACCTTCCCCCTCACCCATAACTCACCACCTCCCCCTCCCGCACCACCTCCCACTCCCTCACACCTTACTCACTACTTCCCCCTCAGTCACCACCTCCCCTCTCTCACCCCTTACTCAGCAACTCCCCTCCCTCACCCCTTACTCACCAAACTCCCCCTCCCTCACTCCTCACACGCTTTACTCACTACCTCCCCCTCCCTCACTCCTTACTCACCACCTCCCCCTCCCTCACCCCTTACTCACCGCCTCCCCCTCCCTCACCCCTTACTCACCACCTTCCGCTCCCTCACCCCTCACTCACCACCTTCCCCTTCCCTCAATCCTTACTCACCACCTCTCCATCCCTCACCTCTTACTCACTACCTCCCCCTCCCTCACCCCTTTCTCACCACCTTCCCCTTCCCTCACCCCTTAGTCACTACCTCCCCCTCCCTCACCCCTCACTCACCACCTTCCCCTCCCTCACCCCTTACTCACCAACTCCACCTCTCTCACTCCTTACCACCACCCCCTCCCTCACCCCTTACTCACCACCTTCCCATCACCCTTTACTCACCACACTCCCCCTCCCTCCCCCCTTACTCACCACCTTCCCCCTCCCTCACCCATTAATTACCACCTCCCCCTCCCTCACCCCTTACTCACCACCTTACCCCTCTGTCACCCATTACTCACTACCTCCCCCTCCCTCACCCCTTACTCACCACCTTACCCCTCTCTCACCCATTACTCACTACCTCCCCCTCCCTCACACCTGACTCACTACCTCCCCCTCACTCACCACCTCCTCTCTCTCACCCCTTACTCACCACCTCCCCTCCCTCAACCATCACTCACCACCTCCCCTCCCTCACCCCTTACTCACCACCTTCCCCTCCCTCACCCCTTACTCACCACCTCCTCCTCCCTCACCCCAAACTCACTACCTCCTCCTCCCTCACCCCTTACTCAGCACCTCCCCCTCCCTCACCCCTTACTCACCACCACCCCCTCCCTCACCCCTTATGACCACCCCCTCCCTCACCCCTTATGACCAACCCCTCCCTCACCCCTTACTCACCACCTCCCCCTCCCTCACCCCTTACTCACCACCTTCCCCCTCCCTCACCCCTTACTCACCACCTTCCTCTCACCCCTTACTCACCACTTCCCCCTCCCTCACCCCTTACTCACCACCTCCCCCTCCCTCACCCCTTAATCACCACATTCCCCCTCCCTCACTCCTCACTCATGCCTTACTCACCACCTCCCCCTCCCTCAATCCTTACTCACCACCTTCCCCCTCCCTCACCCCTTACTCAGTACCTCCACCTCACTCACCACCTCCCCTCTATCATACCTTACTCACCAACTCCGCTCCTTCACCCCTTACTCACCAACTCCCCTTCCCTCACCCCTTACTCACCACACTCCCCCTCCCTCATTCCTCAATCACCCCTTACTCAATACCTCCCCCTCCCTCACCCCTTACTCACCACACTCCCCCTCCCTCATCCCTCAATCACCCCTTACTCAATAACTCCCCCTCCCTCACCCCTTACTCACCACCTTCCCCTCCTTCACACCTTACTCACCACATTCCCCCGCCCTCACCCTTTACTCACCACACTCCCCCTCCCTCACCCCTTTCTCACCACCTCCCCCTCCCTCACCCCTTACTCACCACCTTCCGCTCCCTCACCCCGTACTCACCACCTCCCCGTCCCTCACCCCTTACTCACTACCTCCCCTTCCCTCATCCCTTACTCACCACCTTCCCCTTCCCTCAACCCTTACTCACCACACTCCCCCTCCCTCACCCCTCACTCACCCCTTACTCAGTACCTCCCCGTCCCTCACCCCTTACTCACCACACTACCCCTCCCTCACCCCACTACGCCTCCCTCACCCCTTACTCACCACCTCCCCCTCCCTCACCCTTTACTCACTACACTCCCCCTCCCTCACTCATCACACTCCCCCTCCCTCACCCCTCACTCACCCCTTAATCACCACCTTCCACTCACCCTCACTCACCCCTTACTCACCACCTTCCCCCTCACCCATAACTCACCACCTCCCCCTCCCTCACCACCTCCCACATTCTTACACCTTACTCACTACTTCCCCCTCAGTCACCACCTCCCCTCTCTCACCCCTTACTCACCAACACCTCTCCCTCACCCCTTACTCACCAAACTCACCCTCCCTCACTCCTCACACGCTTTTCTCACTACCTACCCCTCCCTCACTCCTTACTCACCACCTCCCCCTCCCTCACCCCTTACTCACCGCCTCCCCCTCCCTCACCCCTTACTCACCACCTTCCGCTCCCTTACCCCTCACTCACCACCTCGCCCTCCCTCACCCCTCACTCAGCACCTCCCCCTCCCTCACCCCTTACTCACCACCACCCCCTCCCTCAACCCTTATGACCAACCCCTCCCTCACCCCTTACTCACCACCTCCCCCTCCCTCACCCCTTACTCACCACCTTCCCCCTCCCTCACCCCTTACTCACCACCTTCCTCTCACCCCCTACTCACCACCTTCCCCCTCCCTCACCCCTTACTCACCACCTTCCCCTCCCTCACCCCTTACTCACCTCCTCCTCCCTCACCCCTCACTCACTACCTCCTCCTCCCTCACCCCTTACTCAGTACCTCCCCCTCCCTCACCCCTTATTCACCACCTTCCCCCTCCCTCACCCCTTACTCAACACCTTCCTCTCACCCCTTACTCACCACGTCCCCCTCCCTCACCCCTTACTTACCACCTTCCCCCTCCCTCACCCCTTACTCACCACCTTCCCCTCCCTCACCCCTTATGACCACCCCCTCCCTCACCCCTTACTCACCACCTCCCCCTCCCTCACCCCTTACTCACCACCTTCCCCCTCCCTCACCCCTTACTCACCACCTCCTCCTCCCTCACCCCTCACTCACTACCTCCTCCTCTCTCACACCTTACTCAGCACCTCCCCCTCCCTCACCCCTTACTCAGCACCACCCCCTCCCTCACCCCTTATGACCACCCCCTCCCTCACCTCTTATGACCACCCCTTCCCTCACCCCTTACTCACCACCTTCCCCCTCCCTCACCCCTTACTCACCACCTTCCTCCCTTCACCCCTTACTCACCACCTTCCTCCCTTCACCCCTTACTCACCACCTCCACCTCCCTCACCCCTTACTCACCACACTCCCCCTCCCTCACCCCTTACTCACCACCTCCCCCTCCCTCACCCTTTACTCACCACACTCCCCCTCCCTCACCCCTTACTCACTAACTCCACCTCACTCACTACCTCCCCTCTATCACACCTTAGTCACCAACTCCGCTCCTTCACCCCTTACTCACCAACTCCCCCTCCCTCACCCCTTACGCACCACACTCCCCCTCCCTCATCCCTCAATCACCCCTTACTCACCACCTCCCCCTCCCTCACCCCTTAATCACCAAACTCCCCCTCCCTCACTCTTCACTCACGCCTTACTCACTACCTCCCCCTCCCTCTTTCCTTACTCACCACCTTCCGCTCCCTCTCCCCTTACTCACCACACTCCCCCTCCCTCATCCCTCAATCACCCCTTACTCAATACCTCCACCTCCCTCACCCCTTACTCTCCACCTTCCATTCCCTCACCCCTTACTCACCACCTTCCGCTCCCTCACCCCTCACTCACCACCTCCCCGTCCCTCACCCCTTACTCACTACCTCCCCTTCCCTCACCCCTTTCTCACCACCTCCCCCTCCCTCACCCCTTACTCACCACCTTCCGCTCCCTCACCCCTCACTCACCACCTCCCCCTCCCTCACCCCTTACTCACCACCTCCCCCTCCCTCACCCCTCATTCACCACCTCCCACTCCCTCACACCTTACTCACTACCTCATCCTCAGTCACCACCTCCCCTCTCTCACCCCTTACTCACCAACTCCCCTCCCTCACCCCTTAATCACCACACTCCCCCTTCCTCACTCCTCACTCATACCTTACTCACTACCTCACCCTCCCTCACTCTTTTACTCACCACCTTCCGCTCCCTTACCCCTCACTCACCACACTCCCCCTCCCTCACCCCTTCCTCACCACACTCCCCCTCACTCATCCCCTCCCCCTCCTTCACCCCTTAATCACCACCTTCCTCTCACCCCTCTCATACCTTACACACCACCTCCGCTCCCTCACTCACCCATTACTCACTACCTCCCCCTCCCTCACCCCTTACTCACCACCTCCTCTCTCTCACCCCTTACTCACCACCTCCCCTCCCTCAACCATCACTCACCACCTCCCCTCCCTCACCCCTTACTCACCACCTTCCCCTCCCTCACCCCTTACTCACCACCTCCTCCTCCCTCACCCCTCACTCACTACCTCCTCCTCCCTCACCCCTTACTCAGCACCTCCCCCTCCCTCACCCCTTACTCACCACCACCCCCTCCCTCACCCCTTATGACCAACCCCTCCCTCACCCCTTACTCATCACCTCCCCCTCCCTCACCCCTTACTCACCACCTTCCCCCTCCCTCACCCCTTACTCACCACCTTCCTCTCACCCCTTACTCACCACCTCCCCCTCCCTCACCCCTTACTCACCACCTTCCCCTCCCTCACCCCTTACTCACCACCTCCCCCTCCCTCACCCCTTAATCACCACATTCCCCCTCCCTCACTCCTCACTCATGCCTTACTCACCACCTCCCCCTCCCTCACTCCTTACTCACCACCTTCCCCCTCCCTCACCCCTTACTCACTACCTCCACCTCACTCACCACCTCCCCTCTATCATACCTTACTCACCAACTCCGCTCCTTCACCCCTTACTCACCAACTCCCCTTCCCTCACCCCTTACTCACCACACTCCCCCTCCCTCATCCCTCAATCACCCCTTACTCAATACCTCCCCCTCCCTCACCCCTTACTCACCACACTCCTCCTCCCTCATCCCTCAATCACCCCTTACTCAATACCTCCCCCTCCCTCACCACCTTCCCCTCCTTCACACCTTACTCACCACATTCCCCCGCCCTCACCCTTTACTCACCACACTCCCCCTCCCTCACCCCTTTCTCACCACCTCCCCCTCCCTCACCCCTTACTCACCACCTTCCGCTCCCTCACCCCGCACTCACCACCTCCCCGTCCCTCACCCCTTACTCACTACCTCCCCTTCCCTCATCCCTTACTCACCACCTTCCCCTTCCCTCAACCCTTACTCACCACACTCCCCCTCCCTCACCCCTCACTCACCCCTTACTCAGTACCTCCCCGTCCCTCACCCCTTACTCACCACACTACCCCTCCCTCACCCCACTACCCCTCCCTCACCCCTTACTCACCACCTCCCCCTCCCTCACCCTTTACTCACTACACTCCCCCTCCCTCACTCATCACACTCCCCCTCCCTCACACCTCACTCACAACCTCCCCTCCCTCACCCCTCACTCACCCCTTACTCACCACCTTCCACTCACCCTCACTCACCCCTTACTCACCACCTTCCCCCTCACCCATAACTCACCACCTCCCCCTCCCTCACCACCTCCCACTCCCTCACACCTTACTCACTACTTCCCCCTCAGTCACCACCTCCCCTCTCTCACCCCTTACTCAGCAACTCCCCTCCCTCACCCCTTACTGACCACACTCCCCCTCCCTCACTCCTCACACGCTTTACTCACTACCTCCCCCTCCCTCACTCCTTACTCACCATCTCCCCCTCCCTCACCCCTTACTCACCGCCTCCCCCTCCCTCACCCCTTACTCACCACCTTCCGCTCCCTCACCCCGCACTCACCACCTCCCCGTCCCTCACCCCTTACTCACTACCTCCCCTTCCCTCATCCCTTACTCACCACCTTCCCCTTCCCTCAACCCTTACTCACCACACTCCCCCTCCCTCACCCCTCACTCACCCCTTACTCAGTACCTCCCCGTCCCTCACCCCTTACTCACCACACTACCCCTCCCTCACCCCACTACCCCTCCCTCACCCCTTACTCACCACCTCCCCCTCCCTCACCCTTTACTCACTACACTCCCCCTCCCTCACTCATCACACTCCCCCTCCCTCACACCTCACTCACAACCTCCCCTCCCTCACCCCTCACTCACCCCTTACTCACCACCTTCCACTCACCCTCACTCACCCCTTACTCACCACCTTCCCCCTTACCCATAACTCACCACCTCCCCCTCCCTCACCACCTCCCACTCCCTCACACCTTACTCACTACTTCCCCCTCAGTCACCACCTCCCCTCTCTCACCCCTTACTCAGCAACTCCCCTCCCTCACCCCTTACTGACCACACTCCCCCTCCCTCACTCCTCACACGCTTTACTCACTACCTCCCCCTCCCTCACTCCTTACTCACCATCTCCCCCTCCCTCACCCCTTACTCACCGCCTCCCCCTCCCTCACCCCTTACTCACCACCTTCCGCTCCCTCACCCCGCACTCACCACCTCCCCGTCCCTCACCCCTTACTCACTACCTCCCCTTCCCTCATCCCTTACTCACCACCTTCCCCTTCCCTCAACCCTTAGTCACCACACTCCCCCTCCCTCACCCCTCACTCACCCCTTACTCAGTACCTCCCCGTCCCTCACCCCTTACTCACCACACTACCCCTCCCTCACCCCACTACCCCTCCCTCACCCCTTACTCACCACCTCCCCCTCCCTCACCCTTTACTCACTACACTCCCCCTCCCTCACTCATCACACTCCCCCTCCCTCACACCTCACTCACAACCTCCCCTCCCTCACCCCTCACTCACCCCTTACTCACCACCTTCCACTCACCCTCACTCACCCCTTACTCACCACCTCCCCCTCCCTCACCACCTCCCACTCCCTCACACCTTACTCACTACTTCCCCCTCAGTCACCACCTCCCCTCTCTCACCCCTTACTCAGCAACTCCCCTCCCTCACCCCTTACTCACCACACTCCCCCTCCCTCACTCCTCACACGCTTTACTCACTACCTCCCCCTCCCTCACTCCTTACTCACCACACTCCCCCTCCCTCCCCCCTTACTCACCACCTTCCCCCTCCCTCAACCATCACTCACCACCTCCCCTCCCTCACCCCTTACTCACCACCTTCCCCTCCCTCACCCCTTACTCACCACCTCATCCTCCCTCACCCCTCACTCACTACCTCCTCCTCCCTCACCCCTTACTCAGCACCTCCCCCTCCCTCACCCCTTACTCACCACCACCCCCTCCCTCACCCCTTATGACCAACCCCTCCCTCACCCCTTACTCACCACCTCCCCCTCCCTCACCCCTTACTGACCACCTTCCCCCTCCCTCACCCCTTACTCACCACCTTCCTCTCACCCCCTACTCACCACCTTCCCCCTCCCTCACCCCTTACTCACCACCTTCCCCTCCCTCACCCCTTACTCACCTCCTCCTCCCTCACCCCTCACTCACTACCTCCTCCCTCACCCCTTACTCAGTACCTCCCCCTCCCTCACCCCTTATTCACCACCTTCCCCCTCCCTCACCCCTTACTCACCACCTTCCTCTCACCCCTTACTCACCACGTCCCCCTCCTTCACCCCTTACTTACCACCTTCCCCCTCCCTCACCCCGTACTCACCACCTTCCCCTCCCTCACCCCTTATGACCACCCCCTCCCTCACCCCTTACTCACCACCTCCCCCTCCTTCACCCCTTACTCACCACCTTCCCCCTCCCTCACCCCTTACTCACTACCTCCTCCTCCCTCGCCCCTCACTCACTACCTCCTCCTCTCTCACCCCGTACTCAGCACCTCCCCCTCCCTCACCCCTTACTCAGCACCACCCCCTCCCTCACCCCTTATGACCACCCCCTCCCTCACCCCTTATGACCACCCCCTCCCTCACCCCTTACTCACCACCTTCCCCCCCCTCACCCCTTACTCACCACCTTCCTCCCTTCACCCCTTACTCACCACCTTCCTCCCTTCACCCCTTACTCACCACCTCCACCTCCCTCACCCCTTACTCACCACCTCTCCCTCCCTCACCCCTTACTCACCACCTCCCCCTCCCTCACCCCTTACTCACTAACTCCAGCTCACTCACCACCTCCCCTCTATCACACCTTACTCACCAACTACCCCTCCCTCACCCCTTATGCACCACACTCCCCCTCCCTCACCCCTTACTCACCACACTCCCCCTCCCTCACCCCTTACTCACTAACTCCACCTCACTCACTACCTCCCCTCTATCACACCTTAGTCACCAACTCCGCTCCTTCACCCCTTACTCACCAACTCCCCCTCCCTCACCCCTTATGCACCACACTCCCCCTCCCTCATCCCTCAATCACCCCTTACTCACCAGCTCCCCCTCCCTCACCCCTTAATCACCAAACTCCCCCTCCCTCACTCGTCACTCACGCCTTACTCACTACCTCCCCCTCCCTCTTTCCTTACTCACCACCTTCCGCTCCCTCTCCCCTTACTCACCACACTCCCCCTCCCTCATCCCTCAATCACCCCTTACTCAATACCTCCCCCTCCCTCACCCCTTACTCTCCACCTTCCATTCCCTCACCCCTTACTCACCACCTTCCGCTCCCTCACACCTCACTCACCACCTCCCCGTCCCTCACCCCTTACTCACTAACTCCCCTTCCCTCACCCCTTTCTCACCACCTCCCCCTCCCTCACCCCTTACTCACCACCTTCCGCTCCCTCACCCCTCACTCACCACCTCCCCCTCCCTCACCCCTTACTCACCACCTCCCCCTCCCTCACCCCTCATTCACCACCTCCCACTCCCTCACACCTTACTCACTACCTCATCCTCAGTCACCACCTCCCCTCTCTCACCCCTTACTCACCAACTCCCCTCCCTCACCCCTTAATCACCACACTCCCCCTTCCTCACTCCTCACTCATACCTTACTCACTACCTCACCCTCCCTCACTCTTTTACTCACCACCTTCCGCTCCCTTACCCCTCACTCACCACACTTTCCCCTCCCTCACCCCTTCCTCACCACACTCCCCCTCACTCATCCCCTCCCCCTCCTTCACCCCTTAATCACCACCTTCCTCTCACCCCTCTCTCATACCTTACACACCACCTCCGCTCCCTCACTCCTCACTCACCCATTACTCACTACCTCCCCCTCCCTCACCCCTTACTCACCACCTCCTCTCTCTCACCCCTTACTCACCACCTCCCCTCCCTCAACCATCACTCACCACCTCCCCTCCCTCACCCCTTACACACCACCTCCGCTCCCTCACTCCTCACTCACCCATTACTCACTACCTCCCCCTCCCTCACCCCTTACTCACCACCTCCTCTCTCTCACCCCTTACTCACCACCTTCCCCTCCCTCACCCCTTACTCACCACCTCCTCCTCCCTCACCCCTCACTCACTACCTCCTCCTCCCTCACCCCTTACTCAGCACCTCCCCCTCCCTCACCCCTTACTCACCACCACCCCCTCCCTCACCCCTTATGACCAACCCCTCCCTCACCCCTTACTCACCACCTCCCCCTCCCTCACCCCTTACTCACCACCTTCCCCCTCCCTCACCCCTTACTCACCACCTTCCTCTCACCCCTTACTCACCACCTCCCCCTCCCTCACCCCTTACTCACCACCTTCCCCTCCCTCACCCCTTACTCACCACCTCCCCCTCCCTCACCCCTTAATCACCACATTCCCCTCCCTCACTCCTCACTCATGCCTTACTCACCACCTCCCCCTCCCTCACTCGTTACTCACCACCTTCCCCCTCCCTCACCCCTTACTCACTACCTCCACCTCACTCACCACCTCCCCTCTATCATACCTTACTCACCAACTCCGCTCCTTCACCCCTTACTCACCAACTCCCCTTCCCTCACCCCTTACTCACCACACTCCCCCTCCCTCATCCCTCAATCACCCCTTACTCAATACCTCCCCCTCCCTCACCCCTTACTCACCACACTCCCCCTCCCTCATCCCTCAATCACCCCTTACTCAATACCTCCCCCTCCCTCACCCCTTACTCACCACCTTCCCCTCCTTCACACCTTACTCACCACATTCCCCCGCCCTCACCCTTTACTCACCACCTCCCCCTCCCTCACCCCTTACTCACCACATTCCGCTCCCTCACCCCGCACTCACCACCTCCCCGTCCCTCACCCCTTACTCACTACCTCCCCTTCCCTCATCCCTTACTCACCACCTTCCCCTTCCCTCAACCCTTACTCACCACACTCCCCCTCCCTCACCCCTTACTCAGTACCTCCCCGTCCCTCACCCCTTACTCACCACACTACCCCTCCCTCACCCCACTACCCCTCCCTCACCCCTTACTCACCACCTCCCCCTCCCTCACCCTTTACTCACTACACTCCCCCTCCCTCACTCATCACACTCCCCCTCCCTCACACCTCACTCACAACCTCCCCTCCCTCACCCCTCACTCACCCCTTACTCACCACCTTCCACTCACCCTCACTCACCCCTTACTCACCACCTCCCCCTCCCTCACCACCTCCCACTCCCTCACACCTTACTCACTACTTCCCCCTCAGTCACCACCTCCCCTCTCTCACCCCTTACTCAGCAACTCCCCTCCCTCACCCCTTACCACACTCCCCCTCCCTCACTCCTCATACGCTTTACTCACTACCTCCCCCTCCCTCACTCCTTACTCACCACCTCCCCTTCCCTCACCCCTTACTCACCGCCTCCCCCTCCCTCACCCCTTACTCACCACCTTCCGCTCCCTCACCCCGCACTCACCACCTCCCCGTCCCTCACCCCTTACTCACTACCTCCCCTTCCCTCATCCCTTACTCACCACCTTCCCCTTCCCTCAACCCTTACTCACCACACTCCCCCTCCCTCACCCCTCACTCACCCCTTACTCAGTACCTCCCCGTCCCTCACCCCTTACTCACCACACTACCCCTCCCTCACCCCACTACCCCTCCCTCACCCCTTACTCACCACCTCCCCCTCCCTCACCCTTTACTCACTACACTCCCCCTCCCTCACTCATCACACTCCCCCTCCCTCACACCTCACTCACAACCTCCCCTCCCTCACCCCTCACTCACCCCTTACTCACCACCTTCCACTCACCCTCACTCACCCCTTACTCACCACCTCCCCCTCCCTCACCACCTCCCACTCCCTCACACCTTACTCACTACTTCCCCCTCAGTCACCACCTCCCCTCTCTCACCCCTTACTCAGCAACTCCCCTCCCTCACCCCTTACTCACCACACTCCCCCTCCCTCACTCCTCACACGCTTTACTCACTACCTCCCCCTCCCTCACTCCTTACTCACCACACTCCCCCTCCCTCCCCCCTTACTCACCACCTTCCCCCTCCCTCAACCATCACTCACCACCTCCCCTCCCTCACCCCTTACTCACCACCTTCCCCTCCCTCACCCCTTACTCACCACCTCCTCCTCCCTCACCCCTCACTCACTACCTCCTCCTCCCTCACCCCTTACTCAACACCTCCCCCTCCCTCACCCCTTACTCACCACCACCCCCTCCCTCACCCCTTATGACCAACCCCTCCCTCACCCCTTACTCACCACCTCCCCCTCCCTCACCCCTTACTGACCACCTTCCCCCTCCCTCACCCCTTACTCACCACCTTCCTCTCACCCCCTACTCACCACCTTCCCCCTCCCTCACCCCTTACTCACCACCTTCCCCTCCCTCACCCCTTACTCACCTCCTCCTCCCTCACCCCTCACTCACTACCTCCTCCCTCACCCCTTACTCAGTACCTCCCCCTCCCTCACCCCTTATTCACCACCTTCCCCCTCCCTCACCCCTTACTCACCACCTTCCTCTCACCCCTTACTCACCACCTCCCCCTCCCTCACCCCTTACTCACCACCTTCCCCCTCCCTCACCCCTTACTCACCACCTTCCTCTCACCCCTTACTCACCACCTCCCCCTCCCTCACCCCTTACTCACCACCTTCCCCTCCCTCACCCCTTACTCACCACCTCCCCCTCCCTCACCCCTTAATCACCACATTCCCCCTCCCTCACTCCTCACTCATGCCTTACTCACCACCTCCCCCTCCCTCACTCCTTACTCACCACCTTCCCCCTCCCTCACCCCTTACTCACTACCTCCACCTCACTCACCACCTCCCCTCTATCATACCTTACTCACCAACTCCGCTCCTTCACCCCTTACTCACCAACTCCCCTTCCCTCACCCCTTACTCACCAACTCCCCTTCCCTCACCCCTTACTCACCACACTCCCCCTCCCTCATTCCTCAATCACCCCTTACTCAATACCTCCCCCTCCCTCATCCCTTACTCACCACACTCCCCCTCCCTCATCCCTCAATCACCCCTTACTCAATACCTCCCCCTCCCTCACCCCTTACTCACCACCTTCCCCTCCTTCACACCTTACTCACCACATTCCCCCGCCCTCACCCTTTACTCACCACACTCCCCCTCCCTCACCCCTTTCTCACCACCTCCCCCTCCCTCACCCCTTACTCACCACCTTCTGCTCCCTCACCCCGCACTCACCACCTCCCCATTCCTCACCCCTTACTCACTACCTCCCCTTCCCTCATCCCTTACTCACCACCTTCCCCTTCCCTCAACCCTTACTCACCACACTCCCCCTCCCTCACCCCTCACTCACCCCTTACTCAGTACCTCCCCGTCCCTCACCCCTTACTCACCACACTACCCCTCCCTCACCCCACTACCCCTCCCTCACCCCTTACTCACCACCTTCCCCCTCCCTCACCCCTTACTCACCACCTTCCTCTCACCCCTTACTCACCACCTCCCCCTCCCTCACCCCTTACTCACCACCTTCCCCTCCCTCACCCCTTACTCACCACCTCCCCCTCCCTCACCCCTTAATCACCACATTCCCCCTCCCTCACTCCTCACTCATGCCTTACTCACCACCTCCCCCTCCCTCACTCCTTACTCACCACCTTCCCCCTCCCTCACCCCTTACTCACTACCTCCACCTCACTCACCACCTCCCCTCTATCATACCTTACTCACCAACTCCGCTCCTTCACCCCTTACTCACCAACTCCCCTTCCCTCACCCCTTACTCACCAACTCCCCTTCCCTCACCCCTTACTCACCACACTCCCCCTCCCTCATTCCTCAATCACCCCTTACTCAATACCTCCCCCTCCCTCATCCCTTACTCACCACACTCCCCCTCCCTCATCCCTCAATCACCCCTTACTCAATACCTCCCCCTCCCTCACCCCTTACTCACCACCTTCCCCTCCTTCACACCTTACTCACCACATTCCCCCGCCCTCACCCTTTACTCACCACACTCCCCCTCCCTCACCCCTTTCTCACCACCTCCCCCTCCCTCACCCCTTACTCACCACCTTCTGCTCCCTCACCCCGCACTCACCACCTCCCCATTCCTCACCCCTTACTCACTACCTCCCCTTCCCTCATCCCTTACTCACCACCTTCCCCTTCCCTCAACCCTTACTCACCACACTCCCCCTCCCTCACCCCTCACTCACCCCTTACTCAGTACCTCCCCGTCCCTCACCCCTTACTCACCACACTACCCCTCCCTCACCCCACTACCCCTCCCTCACCCCTTACTCACCACCTCCCCCTCCCTCACCCTTTACTCACTACACTTCCCCTCCCTCACTCATCACACTCCCCCTCCCTCACACCTCACTCACAACCTCCCCTCCCTCACCCCTCACTCACCCCTTACTCACCACCTTCCACTCACCCTCACTCACCCCTTACTCACCACCTTCCCCCTTACCCATAACTCACCACCTCCCCCTCCCTCACCACCTCCCACTCCCTCACACCTTACTCACTACTTCCCCCTCAGTCACCACCTCCCCTCTCTCACCCCTTACTCAGCAACTCCCCTCCCTCACCCCTTACTGACCACACTCCCCCTCCCTCACTCCTCACACGCTTTACTCACTACCTCCCCCTCCCTCACTCCTTACTCACCACCTCCCCCTCCCTCACCCCTTACTCACCGCCTCCCCCTCCCTCACCCCTTACTCACCACCTTCCGCTCCCTCACCCCTCACTCACCACCTCCCCCTCTCTCACCCCTTACTGACCACACTCCCCCTCCCTCACTCCTCACACGCTTTACTCACTACCTCCCCCTCCCTCACTCCTTACTCACCACCTCCCCCTCCCTCACCCCTTACTCACCGCCTCCCCCTCCCTCACCCCTTACTCACCACCTTCCGCTCCCTCACCCCTCACTCACCACCTCCCCCTCTCTCACCCCTTACTCACTACCTCCCCTTCCCTCACCCCTTACTCACCACCTTCCCCTTCCCTCAACCCTTACTCACCACCTCTCCATCCCTCACCTCTTACTCACTACCTCCCCCTCCCTCACCCCTTTCTCACCACCTTCCCCTTCCCTCACCCCTTAGTCACTACCTCCCCCTCCCTCACCCCTCACTCACCACCTTCCCCTCCCTCACCCCTTACTCACCAACTCCACCTCTCTCACTCCTTACTCACCACCACCCCCTCCCTCACCCCTTACTCACCACCTTCCCATCACCCTTTACTCACCACAAACCCCCTCCCTCCCCCCTTACTCACCACCTTCCCCCTCCCTCACCCATTAATTACCACCTCCCCCTCCCTCACCCCTTACTCACCACCTTACCCCTCTGTCACCCATTACTCACTACCTCCCCCTCCCTCACCCCTTACTCACCACCTCCCCCTCCCTCACCCCTCATTCACCACCTCCCACTCCCTCACACCTTACTCACTACCTCATCCTCAGTCACCACCTCCCCTCTCTCACCCCTTACTCACCAACTCCCCTCCCTCACCCCTTAATCACCACACTCCCCCTTCCTCACTCCTCACTCATACCTTACTCACTACCTCACCCTCCCTCACTCTTTTACTCACCACCTTCCGCTCCCTTACCCCTCACTCACCACACTTTCCCCTCCCTCACCCCTTCCTCACCACACTCCCCCTCACTCATCCCCTCCCCCTCCTTCACCCCTTAATCACCACCTTCCTCTCACCCCTCTCTCATACCTTACACACCACCTCCGCTCCCTCACTCCTCACTCACCCATTACTCACTACCTCCCCCTCCCTCACCCCTTACTCACCACCTCCTCTCTCTCACCCCTTACTCACCACCTCCCCTCCCTCAACCATCACTCACCACCTCCCCTCCCTCACCCCTTACTCACCACCTTCCCCTCCCTCACCCCTTACTCACCACCTCCTCCTCCCTCACCCCTCACTCACTACCTCCTCCTCCCTCACCCCTTACTCAGCACCTCCCCCTCCCTCACCCCTTACTCACCACCACCCCCTCCCTCACCCCTTATGACCAACCCCTCACTCACCCCTTACTCACCACCTCCCCCTCCCTCACCCCTTACTCACCACCTTCCCCCTCCCTCACCCCTTACTCACCACCTTCCTCTCACCCCTTACTCACCACCTCCCCCTCCCTCACCCCTTACTCACCACCTTCCCCTCCCTCACCCCTTACTCACCACCTCCCCCTCCCTCACCCCTTAATCACCACATTCCCCCTCCCTCACTCCTCACTCATGCCTTACTCACCACCTCCCCCTCCCTCACTCCTTACTCACCACCTTCCCCCTCCCTCACCCCTTACTCACTACCTCCACCTCACTCACCACCTCCCCTCTATCATACCTTACTCACCAACTCCGCTCCTTCACCCCTTACTCACCAACTCCCCTTCCCTCACCCCTTACTCACCAACTCCCCTTCCCTCACCCCTTACTCACCACACTCCCCCTCCCTCATTCCTCAATCACCCCTTACTCAATACCTCCCCCTCCCTCACCCCTTACTCACCACACTCCCCCTCCCTCATCCCTTACTCACCACCTTCCCCTCCTTCACACCTTACTCACCACATTCCCCCGCCCTCACCCTTTACTCACCACACTCCCCCTCCCTCACCCCTTTCTCACCACCTCCCCCTCCCTCACCCCTTACTCACCACCTTCCGCTCCCTCACCCCGCACTCACCACCTCCCCGTTCCTCACCCCTTACTCACTACCTCCCCTTCCCTCATCCCTTACTCACCACCTTCCCCTTCCCTCAACCCTTACTCACCACACTCCCCCTCCCTCACCCCTCACTCACCCCTTACTCAGTACCTCCCCGTCCCTCACCCCTTACTCACCACACTACCCCTCCCTCACTCCACTACCCCTCCCTCACCCCTTACTCACCACCTCCCCCTCCCTCACCCTTTACTCACTACACTTCCCCTCCCTCACTCATCACACTCCCCCTCCCTCACACCTCACTCACAACCTCCCCTCCCTCACCCCTCACTCACCCCTTACTCACCACCTTCCACTCACCCTCACTCACCCCTTACTCACCACCTTCCCCCTCACCCATAACTCACCACCTCCCCCTCCCTCACCACCTCCCACTCCCTCACACCTTACTCACTGCTTCCCCCTCAGTCACCACCTCCCCTCTCTCACCCCTTACTCAGCAACTCCCCTCCCTCACCCCTTACTGACCACACTCCCCCTCCCTCACTCCTCACACGCTTTACTCACTACCTCCCCCTCCCTCACTCCTTACTCACCACCTCCCCCTCCCTCACCCCTTACTCACCGCCTCCCCCTCCCTCACCCCTTACTCACCACCTTCCGCTCCCTCACCCCTCACTCACCACCTCCCCCTCTCTCACCCCTTACTCACTACCTCCCCTTCCCTCACCCCTTACTCACCACCTTCCCCTTCCCTCAACCCTTACTCACCACCTCTCCATCCCTCACCTCTTACTCACTACCTCCCCCTCCCTCACCCCTTTCTCACCACCTACCCCTTCCCTCACCCCTTAGTCACTACCTCCCCCTCCCTCACCCCTCACTCACCACCTTCCCCTCCCTCACCCCTTACTCACCAACTCCACCTCTCTCACTCCTTACTCACCACCACCCCCTCCCTCACCCCTTACTCACCACCTTCCCATCACCCTTTACTCACCACACTCGCCCTCCCTCCCCCCTTACTCACCACCTTCCCCCTCCCTCACCCATTAATTACCACCTCCCCCTCCCTCACCCCTTACTCACCACCTTACCCCTCTGTCACCCATTACTCACTACCTCCCCCTCCCTCACCCCTTACTCACCACCTTACCCCTCTCTCACCCATTACTCACTACCTCCCCCTCCCTCACACCTTACTCACTACCTCCCCCTCACTCACCACCTCCTCTCTCTCACCCCTTACTCACCACCTCCCCTCCCTCAACCATCACTCACCACCTCCCCTCCCTCACCCCTTACTCACCACCTTCCCCTCCCTCACCCCTTACTCACCACCTCCTCCTCCCTCACCCCTCACTCACTACCTCCTCCTCCCTCACCCCTTACTCAGCACCTCCCCCTCCCTCACCCCTTACTCACCACCACCCCCTCCCTCACCCCTTATGACCAACCCCTCCCTCACCCCTTACTCACCACCTCCCCCTCCCTCACCCCTTACTCACCACCTTCCCCCTCCCTCACCCCTTACTCACCACCTTCCTCTCACCCCTTACTCACCACTTCCCCCTCCCTCACCCCTTACTCACCACCTCCCCCTCCCTCACCCCTTAATCACCACATTCCCCCTCCCTCACTCCTCACTCATGCCTTACTCACCACCTCCCCCTCCCTCACTCCTTACTCACCACCTTCCCCCTCCCTCACCCCTTAATCTCTACCTCCACCTCACTCACCACCTCCCCTCTATCATACCTTACTCACCAACTCCGCTCCTTCACCCCTTACTCACCAACTCCCCTTCCCTCACCCCTTACTCGCCACACTCCCCCTCCCTCATTCCTCAATCACCCCTTACTCAATACCTCCCCCTCCCTCACCCCTTACTCACCACACTCCCCCTCCCTCATCCCTCAATCACCACACTCCCCCTCCCTCATCCCTCAATCACCCCTTACTCAATACCTCCCCCTCCCTCACCCCTTACTCACCAACTTCCCCTCCTTCACACCTTACTCACCACATTCCCCCGCCCTCACCCTTTACTCACCACACTCCCCCTCCCTCACCCCTTTCTCACCACCTCCCCCTCCCTCACCCCTTACTCACCACCTTCCGCTCCCTCACCCCGCACTCACCACCTCCCCGTCCCTCACCCCTTACTCACTACCTCCCCTTCCCTCATCCCTTACTCACCACCTTCCCCGTCCCTCACCCCTTACTCACCACACTACCCCTCCCTCACCCCACTACCCCTCCCTCACCCCTTACTCACCAACTCCCCCTCCCTCACCCTTTACTCACTACACTCCCCCTCCCTCACTCATCACACTCCCCCTCCCTCACACCTCACTCACAACCTCCCCTCCCTCACCCCTCACTCACCCCTTACTCACCACCTTCCACTCACCCTCACTCACCCCTTACTCACCACCTTCCCCCTCACCCATAACTCACCACCTCCCCCTCCCTCACCACCTCCCACTCCCTCACACCTTACTCACTACTTCCCCCTCAGTCACCACCTCACCTCTCTCACCCCTTACTCAGCAACTCCCCTCCCTCACCCCTTACTCACCACACTCCCCCTCCCTCACTCCTCACACGCTTTACTCACTACCTCCCCCTCCCTCACTCCTTACTCACCACCTCCCCCTCCCTCACCCCTTACTCACCGCCTCCCCCTCCCTCACCCCTTACTCACCACCTTCCGCTCCCTCACCCCTCACTCACCACCTCCCCCTCCCTCACCCCTTACTCACTACCTCCCCTTCCCTCACCCCTTACTCACCACCTTCCCCTTCCCTCAACCCTTACTCACCACCTCTCCATCCCTCACCTCTTACTCACTACCTCCCCCTCCCTCACCCCTTTCTCACCACCTTCCCCTTCCCTCACCCCTTAGTCACTACCTCCCCCTCCCTCACCCCTCACTCACCACCTTCCCCTCCCTCACCCCTTACTCACCAACTCCACCTCTCTCACTCCTTACTCACCACCACCCCCTCCCTCACCCCTTACTCACCGCCTCCCCCTCCCTCACCCCTTACTCACCACCTTCCGCTCCCTCACCCCTCACTCACCACCTCCCCCTCTCTCACCCCTTACTCACTACCTCCCCTTCCCTCACCCCTTACTCACCACCTTCCCCTTCCCTCAACCCTTACTCACCACCTCTCCATCCCTCACCTCTTACTCACTACCTCCCCCTCCCTCACCCCTTTCTCACCACCTTCCCCTTCCCTCACCCCTTAGTCACTACCTCCCCCTCCCTCACCCCTCACTCACCACCTTCCCCTCCCTCACCCCTTACTCACCAACTCCACCTCTCTCACTCCTTACTCACCACCACCCCCTCCCTCACCCCTTACTCACCACCTTCCCATCACCCTTTACTCACCACACTCCCCCTCCCTCCCCCCTTACTCACCACCTTCCCCCTCCCTCACCCATTAATTACCACATCCCCCTCCCTCACCCCTTACTCACCACCTTACCCCTCTGTCACCCATTACTCACTACCTCCCCCTCCCTCACACCTTACTCACTACCTCCCCCTCACTCACCACCTCCTCTCTCTCACCCCTTACTCACCACCTCCCCTCCCTCAACCATCACTCACCACCTCCCCTCCCTCACCCCTTACTCACCACCTTCCCCTCCCTCACCCCTTACTCACCACCTCCTCCTCCCTCACCCCTCACTCACTACCTCCTCCTCCCTCACCCCTTACTCAGCACCTCCCCCTCCCTCACCCCTTACTCACCACCACCCCCTCCCTCACCCCTTATGACCAACCCCTCCCTCACCCCTTACTCACCACCTCCCCCTCCCTCACCCCTTACTCACCACCTTCCCCCTCCCTCACCCCTTACTCACCACCTTCCCCTCCCTCACCCCTTACTCACCACCTCTCCCTCCCTCACCCCTTAATCACCACATTCCCCCTCCCTCACTCCTCACTCATGCCTTACTCACCACCTCCCCCTCCCTCACTCCTTACTCACCACCTTCCCCCTCCCTCACCCCTTACTCACTACCTCCACCTCACTCACCACCTCCCCTCTATCATACCTTACTCACCAACTCCGCTCCTTCACCCCTTACTCACCAACTCCCCTTCCCTCACCCCTTACTCACCACACTCCCCCTCCCTCATTCCTCAATCACCCCTTACTCAATACCTCCCCCTCCCTCACCCCTTACTCACCACACTCCCCCTCCCTCATCCCTCAATCACCCCTTACTCAATACCTCCCCCTCCCTCACCCCTTACTCACCACCTTCCCCTCCTTCACACCTTACTCACCACATTCCCCCGCCCTCACCCTTTACTCACCACACTCCCCCTCCCTCACCCCTTTCTCACCACCTCCCCCTCCCTCACCCCTTACTCACCACCTTCCGCTCCCTCACCCCGCACTCACCACCTCCCCGTCCCTCACCCCTTACTCACTACCTCCCCTTCCCTCATCCCTTACTCACCACCTTCCCCTTCCCTCAACCCTTACTCACCACCTCCCCCTCCCTCACCCCTTACTCACCACCTTCCGCTCCCTCACCCCGCACTCACCACCTCCCCGTCCCTCACCCCTTACTCACTACCTTCCCTTCCCTCATCCCTTACTCACCACCTTCCCCTTCCCTCAACCCTTACTCACCACACTCCCCCTCCCTCACCCCTCACTCACCCCTTACTCAGTACCTCCCCGTCCCTCACCCCTTACTCACCACACTACCCCTCCCTCACCCCACTACCCCTCCCTCACCCCTTACTCACCAACTCCCCCTCCCTCACCCTTTACTCACTACACTCCCCCTCCCTCACTCATCACACTCCCCCTCCCTCACACCTCACTCACAACCTCCCCTCCCTCACCCCTCACTCACCCCTTACTCACCACCTTCCACTCACCCTCACTCACCCCTTACTCACCACCTTCCCCCTCACCCATAACTCACCACCTCCCCCTCCCTCACCACCTCCCACTCCCTCACACCTTACTCACTACTTCCCCCTCAGTCACCACCTCCCCTCTCTCACCCCTTACTCAGCAACTCCCCTCCCTCACCCCTTACTCACCACACTCCCCCTCCCTCACTCCTCACACGCTTTACTCACTACCTCCCCCTCCCTCACTCCTTACTCACCACCTCCCCCTCCCTCACCCCTTACTCACCGCCTCCCCCTCCCTCACCCCTTACTCACCACCTTCCGCTCCCTCACCCCTCACTCACCACCTCCCCCTCCCTCACCCCTTACTCACTACCTCCCCTTCCCTCACCCCTTACTCACCACCTTCCCCTTCCCTCAACCCTTACTCACCACCTCTCCATCCCTCACCTCTTACTCACTACCTCCCCCTCCCTCACCCCTTACTCACCACCTTCCCCTTCCCACACCCCTTAGTCACTACCTCCCCCTCCCTCACCCCTCACTCACCACCTTCCCCTCCCGCACCCCTTACTCACCAACTCCACCTCTCTCACTCCTTACTCACCACCACCCCCTCCCTCACCCCTTACTCACCACCTTCCCATCACCCTTTACTCACCACACTCCCCCTCCCTCCCCCCTTACTCACCACCTTCCCCCTCCCTCACCCATTAATTACCACCTCCCCCTCCCTCACCCCTTACTCACCACCTTACCTCTCTGTCACCCATTACTATCTACCTCCCCCTCCCTCACACCTTACTCACTACCTCCCCCTCACTCACCACCTCCTCTCTCTCACCCCTTACTCACCACCTCCCCTCCCTCAACCATCACTCACCACCTCCCCTCCCTCACACCTTACATACCACCTTCCCCTCACCCCTCACTCGCCCCTTACTCACTACTTTCCACCTCACCCCTTACTCACTACCTCCTCCTCCCTCACCCCTTACTCAGCACCTGCCCCTCCCTCACCCCTTACTCACCACCACCCCCTCCCTCACCCCTTATGACCAACCCCTCCCTCACCCCTTACTCACCACCTCCCCCTCCCTCACCCCTTACTCACCACCTTCCCCCTCCCTCACCCCTTACTCACCACCTTCCTCTCACCCCTTACTCACCACTTCCCCCTCCCTCACCCCTTACTCACCACCTCCCCCTCCCTCACCCCTCATTCACCACCTCCCACTCCCTCACACCTTACTCACTACCTCATCCTCAGTCACCACCTCCCCTCTCTCACCCCTTACTCACCAACTCCCCTCCCTCACCCCTTAATCACCACACTCCCCCTTCCTCACTCCTCACTCATACCTTACTCACTACCTCACCCTCCCTCACTCTTTTACTCACCACCTTCCGCTCCCTTACCCCTCACTCACCACACTTTCCCCTCCCTCACCCCTTCCTCACCACACTCCCCCTCACTCATCCCCTCCCCCTCCTTCACCCCTTAATCACCACCTTCCTCTCACCCCTCTCTCATACCTTACACACCACCTCCGCTCCCTCACTCCTCACTCACCCATTACTCACTACCTCCCCCTCCCTCACCCCTTACTCACCACCTCCTCTCTCTCACCCCTTACTCACCACCTCCCCTCCCTCAACCATCACTCACCACCTCCCCTCCCTCACCCCTTACACACCACCTCCGCTCCCTCACTCCTCACTCACCCATTACTCACTACCTCCCCCTCCCTCACCCCTTACTCACCACCTCCTCTCTCTCACCCCTTACTCACCACCTTCCCCTCCCTCACCCCTTACTCACCACCTCCTCCTCCCTCACCCCTCACTCACTACCTCCTCCTCCCTCACCCCTTACTCAGCACCTCCCCCTCCCTCACCCCTTACTCACCACCACCCCCTCCCTCACCCCTTATGACCAACCCCTCCCTCACCCCTTACTCACCACCTCCCCCTCCCTCACCCCTTACTCACCACCTTCCCCCTCCCTCACCCCTTACTCACCACCTTCCTCTCACCCCTTACTCACCACCTCCCCCTCCCTCACCCCTTACTCACCACCTTCCCCTCCCTCACCCCTTACTCACCACCTCCCCCTCCCTCACCCCTTAATCACCACATTCCCCTCCCTCACTCCTCACTCATGCCTTACTCACCACCTCCCCCTCCCTCACTCGTTACTCACCACCTTCCCCCTCCCTCACCCCTTACTCACTACCTCCACCTCACTCACCACCTCCCCTCTATCATACCTTACTCACCAACTCCGCTCCTTCACCCCTTACTCACCAACTCCCCTTCCCTCACCCCTTACTCACCACACTCCCCCTCCCTCATCCCTCAATCACCCCTTACTCAATACCTCCCCCTCCCTCACCCCTTACTCACCACACTCCCCCTCCCTCATCCCTCAATCACCCCTTACTCAATACCTCCCCCTCCCTCACCCCTTACTCACCACCTTCCCCTCCTTCACACCTTACTCACCACATTCCCCCGCCCTCACCCTTTACTCACCACCTCCCCCTCCCTCACCCCTTACTCACCACATTCCGCTCCCTCACCCCGCACTCACCACCTCCCCGTCCCTCACCCCTTACTCACTACCTCCCCTTCCCTCATCCCTTACTCACCACCTTCCCCTTCCCTCAACCCTTACTCACCACACTCCCCCTCCCTCACCCCTTACTCAGTACCTCCCCGTCCCTCACCCCTTACTCACCACACTACCCCTCCCTCACCCCACTACCCCTCCCTCACCCCTTACTCACCACCTCCCCCTCCCTCACCCTTTACTCACTACACTCCCCCTCCCTCACTCATCACACTCCCCCTCCCTCACACCTCACTCACAACCTCCCCTCCCTCACCCCTCACTCACCCCTTACTCACCACCTTCCACTCACCCTCACTCACCCCTTACTCACCACCTCCCCCTCCCTCACCACCTCCCACTCCCTCACACCTTACTCACTACTTCCCCCTCAGTCACCACCTCCCCTCTCTCACCCCTTACTCAGCAACTCCCCTCCCTCACCCCTTACCACACTCCCCCTCCCTCACTCCTCATACGCTTTACTCACTACCTCCCCCTCCCTCACTCCTTACTCACCACCTCCCCTTCCCTCACCCCTTACTCACCGCCTCCCCCTCCCTCACCCCTTACTCACCACCTTCCGCTCCCTCACCCCGCACTCACCACCTCCCCGTCCCTCACCCCTTACTCACTACCTCCCCTTCCCTCATCCCTTACTCACCACCTTCCCCTTCCCTCAACCCTTACTCACCACACTCCCCCTCCCTCACCCCTCACTCACCCCTTACTCAGTACCTCCCCGTCCCTCACCCCTTACTCACCACACTACCCCTCCCTCACCCCACTACCCCTCCCTCACCCCTTACTCACCACCTCCCCCTCCCTCACCCTTTACTCACTACACTCCCCCTCCCTCACTCATCACACTCCCCCTCCCTCACACCTCACTCACAACCTCCCCTCCCTCACCCCTCACTCACCCCTTACTCACCACCTTCCACTCACCCTCACTCACCCCTTACTCACCACCTCCCCCTCCCTCACCACCTCCCACTCCCTCACACCTTACTCACTACTTCCCCCTCAGTCACCACCTCCCCTCTCTCACCCCTTACTCAGCAACTCCCCTCCCTCACCCCTTACTCACCACACTCCCCCTCCCTCACTCCTCACACGCTTTACTCACTACCTCCCCCTCCCTCACTCCTTACTCACCACACTCCCCCTCCCTCCCCCCTTACTCACCACCTTCCCCCTCCCTCAACCATCACTCACCACCTCCCCTCCCTCACCCCTTACTCACCACCTTCCCCTCCCTCACCCCTTACTCACCACCTCCTCCTCCCTCACCCCTCACTCACTACCTCCTCCTCCCTCACCCCTTACTCAACACCTCCCCCTCCCTCACCCCTTACTCACCACCACCCCCTCCCTCACCCCTTATGACCAACCCCTCCCTCACCCCTTACTCACCACCTCCCCCTCCCTCACCCCTTACTGACCACCTTCCCCCTCCCTCACCCCTTACTCACCACCTTCCTCTCACCCCCTACTCACCACCTTCCCCCTCCCTCACCCCTTACTCACCACCTTCCCCTCCCTCACCCCTTACTCACCTCCTCCTCCCTCACCCCTCACTCACTACCTCCTCCCTCACCCCTTACTCAGTACCTCCCCCTCCCTCACCCCTTATTCACCACCTTCCCCCTCCCTCACCCCTTACTCACCACCTTCCTCTCACCCCTTACTCACCACCTCCCCCTCCCTCACCCCTTACTCACCACCTTCCCCCTCCCTCACCCCTTACTCACCACCTTCCTCTCACCCCTTACTCACCACCTCCCCCTCCCTCACCCCTTACTCACCACCTTCCCCTCCCTCACCCCTTACTCACCACCTCCCCCTCCCTCACCCCTTAATCACCACATTCCCCCTCCCTCACTCCTCACTCATGCCTTACTCACCACCTCCCCCTCCCTCACTCCTTACTCACCACCTTCCCCCTCCCTCACCCCTTACTCACTACCTCCACCTCACTCACCACCTCCCCTCTATCATACCTTACTCACCAACTCCGCTCCTTCACCCCTTACTCACCAACTCCCCTTCCCTCACCCCTTACTCACCAACTCCCCTTCCCTCACCCCTTACTCACCACACTCCCCCTCCCTCATTCCTCAATCACCCCTTACTCAATACCTCCCCCTCCCTCATCCCTTACTCACCACACTCCCCCTCCCTCATCCCTCAATCACCCCTTACTCAATACCTCCCCCTCCCTCACCCCTTACTCACCACCTTCCCCTCCTTCACACCTTACTCACCACATTCCCCCGCCCTCACCCTTTACTCACCACACTCCCCCTCCCTCACCCCTTTCTCACCACCTCCCCCTCCCTCACCCCTTACTCACCACCTTCTGCTCCCTCACCCCGCACTCACCACCTCCCCATTCCTCACCCCTTACTCACTACCTCCCCTTCCCTCATCCCTTACTCACCACCTTCCCCTTCCCTCAACCCTTACTCACCACACTCCCCCTCCCTCACCCCTCACTCACCCCTTACTCAGTACCTCCCCGTCCCTCACCCCTTACTCACCACACTACCCCTCCCTCACCCCACTACCCCTCCCTCACCCCTTACTCACCACCTCCCCCTCCCTCACCCTTTACTCACTACACTTCCCCTCCCTCACTCATCACACTCCCCCTCCCTCACACCTCACTCACAACCTCCCCTCCCTCACCCCTCACTCACCCCTTACTCACCACCTTCCACTCACCCTCACTCACCCCTTACTCACCACCTTCCCCCTTACCCATAACTCACCACCTCCCCCTCCCTCACCACCTCCCACTCCCTCACACCTTACTCACTACTTCCCCCTCAGTCACCACCTCCCCTCTCTCACCCCTTACTCAGCAACTCCCCTCCCTCACCCCTTACTGACCACACTCCCCCTCCCTCACTCCTCACACGCTTTACTCACTACCTCCCCCTCCCTCACTCCTTACTCACCACCTCCCCCTCCCTCACCCCTTACTCACCGCCTCCCCCTCCCTCACCCCTTACTCACCACCTTCCGCTCCCTCACCCCTCACTCACCACCTCCCCCTCTCTCACCCCTTACTGACCACACTCCCCCTCCCTCACTCCTCACACGCTTTACTCACTACCTCCCCCTCCCTCACTCCTTACTCACCACCTCCCCCTCCCTCACCCCTTACTCACCGCCTCCCCCTCCCTCACCCCTTACTCACCACCTTCCGCTCCCTCACCCCTCACTCACCACCTCCCCCTCTCTCACCCCTTACTCACTACCTCCCCTTCCCTCACCCCTTACTCACCACCTTCCCCTTCCCTCAACCCTTACTCACCACCTCTCCATCCCTCACCTCTTACTCACTACCTCCCCCTCCCTCACCCCTTTCTCACCACCTTCCCCTTCCCTCACCCCTTAGTCACTACCTCCCCCTCCCTCACCCCTCACTCACCACCTTCCCCTCCCTCACCCCTTACTCACCAACTCCACCTCTCTCACTCCTTACTCACCACCACCCCCTCCCTCACCCCTTACTCACCACCTTCCCATCACCCTTTACTCACCACAAACCCCCTCCCTCCCCCCTTACTCACCACCTTCCCCCTCCCTCACCCATTAATTACCACCTCCCCCTCCCTCACCCCTTACTCACCACCTTACCCCTCTGTCACCCATTACTCACTACCTCCCCCTCCCTCACCCCTTACTCACCACCTCCCCCTCCCTCACCCCTCATTCACCACCTCCCACTCCCTCACACCTTACTCACTACCTCATCCTCAGTCACCACCTCCCCTCTCTCACCCCTTACTCACCAACTCCCCTCCCTCACCCCTTAATCACCACACTCCCCCTTCCTCACTCCTCACTCATACCTTACTCACTACCTCACCCTCCCTCACTCTTTTACTCACCACCTTCCGCTCCCTTACCCCTCACTCACCACACTTTCCCCTCCCTCACCCCTTCCTCACCACACTCCCCCTCACTCATCCCCTCCCCCTCCTTCACCCCTTAATCACCACCTTCCTCTCACCCCTCTCTCATACCTTACACACCACCTCCGCTCCCTCACTCCTCACTCACCCATTACTCACTACCTCCCCCTCCCTCACCCCTTACTCACCACCTCCTCTCTCTCACCCCTTACTCACCACCTCCCCTCCCTCAACCATCACTCACCACCTCCCCTCCCTCACCCCTTACTCACCACCTTCCCCTCCCTCACCCCTTACTCACCACCTCCTCCTCCCTCACCCCTCACTCACTACCTCCTCCTCCCTCACCCCTTACTCAGCACCTCCCCCTCCCTCACCCCTTACTCACCACCACCCCCTCCCTCACCCCTTATGACCAACCCCTCACTCACCCCTTACTCACCACCTCCCCCTCCCTCACCCCTTACTCACCACCTTCCCCCTCCCTCACCCCTTACTCACCACCTTCCTCTCACCCCTTACTCACCACCTCCCCCTCCCTCACCCCTTACTCACCACCTTCCCCTCCCTCACCCCTTACTCACCACCTCCCCCTCCCTCACCCCTTAATCACCACATTCCCCCTCCCTCACTCCTCACTCATGCCTTACTCACCACCTCCCCCTCCCTCACTCCTTACTCACCACCTTCCCCCTCCCTCACCCCTTACTCACTACCTCCACCTCACTCACCACCTCCCCTCTATCATACCTTACTCACCAACTCCGCTCCTTCACCCCTTACTCACCAACTCCCCTTCCCTCACCCCTTACTCACCAACTCCCCTTCCCTCACCCCTTACTCACCACACTCCCCCTCCCTCATTCCTCAATCACCCCTTACTCAATACCTCCCCCTCCCTCACCCCTTACTCACCACACTCCCCCTCCCTCATCCCTTACTCACCACCTTCCCCTCCTTCACACCTTACTCACCACATTCCCCCGCCCTCACCCTTTACTCACCACACTCCCCCTCCCTCACCCCTTTCTCACCACCTCCCCCTCCCTCACCCCTTACTCACCACCTTCCGCTCCCTCACCCCGCACTCACCACCTCCCCGTTCCTCACCCCTTACTCACTACCTCCCCTTCCCTCATCCCTTACTCACCACCTTCCCCTTCCCTCAACCCTTACTCACCACACTCCCCCTCCCTCACCCCTCACTCACCCCTTACTCAGTACCTCCCCGTCCCTCACCCCTTACTCACCACACTACCCCTCCCTCACTCCACTACCCCTCCCTCACCCCTTACTCACCACCTCCCCCTCCCTCACCCTTTACTCACTACACTTCCCCTCCCTCACTCATCACACTCCCCCTCCCTCACACCTCACTCACAACCTCCCCTCCCTCACCCCTCACTCACCCCTTACTCACCACCTTCCACTCACCCTCACTCACCCCTTACTCACCACCTTCCCCCTCACCCATAACTCACCACCTCCCCCTCCCTCACCACCTCCCACTCCCTCACACCTTACTCACTGCTTCCCCCTCAGTCACCACCTCCCCTCTCTCACCCCTTACTCAGCAACTCCCCTCCCTCACCCCTTACTGACCACACTCCCCCTCCCTCACTCCTCACACGCTTTACTCACTACCTCCCCCTCCCTCACTCCTTACTCACCACCTCCCCCTCCCTCACCCCTTACTCACCGCCTCCCCCTCCCTCACCCCTTACTCACCACCTTCCGCTCCCTCACCCCTCACTCACCACCTCCCCCTCTCTCACCCCTTACTCACTACCTCCCCTTCCCTCACCCCTTACTCACCACCTTCCCCTTCCCTCAACCCTTACTCACCACCTCTCCATCCCTCACCTCTTACTCACTACCTCCCCCTCCCTCACCCCTTTCTCACCACCTACCCCTTCCCTCACCCCTTAGTCACTACCTCCCCCTCCCTCACCCCTCACTCACCACCTTCCCCTCCCTCACCCCTTACTCACCAACTCCACCTCTCTCACTCCTTACTCACCACCACCCCCTCCCTCACCCCTTACTCACCACCTTCCCATCACCCTTTACTCACCACACTCGCCCTCCCTCCCCCCTTACTCACCACCTTCCCCCTCCCTCACCCATTAATTACCACCTCCCCCTCCCTCACCCCTTACTCACCACCTTACCCCTCTGTCACCCATTACTCACTACCTCCCCCTCCCTCACCCCTTACTCACCACCTTACCCCTCTCTCACCCATTACTCACTACCTCCCCCTCCCTCACACCTTACTCACTACCTCCCCCTCACTCACCACCTCCTCTCTCTCACCCCTTACTCACCACCTCCCCTCCCTCAACCATCACTCACCACCTCCCCTCCCTCACCCCTTACTCACCACCTTCCCCTCCCTCACCCCTTACTCACCACCTCCTCCTCCCTCACCCCTCACTCACTACCTCCTCCTCCCTCACCCCTTACTCAGCACCTCCCCCTCCCTCACCCCTTACTCACCACCACCCCCTCCCTCACCCCTTATGACCAACCCCTCCCTCACCCCTTACTCACCACCTCCCCCTCCCTCACCCCTTACTCACCACCTTCCCCCTCCCTCACCCCTTACTCACCACCTTCCTCTCACCCCTTACTCACCACTTCCCCCTCCCTCACCCCTTACTCACCACCTCCCCCTCCCTCACCCCTTAATCACCACATTCCCCCTCCCTCACTCCTCACTCATGCCTTACTCACCACCTCCCCCTCCCTCACTCCTTACTCACCACCTTCCCCCTCCCTCACCCCTTAATCTCTACCTCCACCTCACTCACCACCTCCCCTCTATCATACCTTACTCACCAACTCCGCTCCTTCACCCCTTACTCACCAACTCCCCTTCCCTCACCCCTTACTCGCCACACTCCCCCTCCCTCATTCCTCAATCACCCCTTACTCAATACCTCCCCCTCCCTCACCCCTTACTCACCACACTCCCCCTCCCTCATCCCTCAATCACCACACTCCCCCTCCCTCATCCCTCAATCACCCCTTACTCAATACCTCCCCCTCCCTCACCCCTTACTCACCAACTTCCCCTCCTTCACACCTTACTCACCACATTCCCCCGCCCTCACCCTTTACTCACCACACTCCCCCTCCCTCACCCCTTTCTCACCACCTCCCCCTCCCTCACCCCTTACTCACCACCTTCCGCTCCCTCACCCCGCACTCACCACCTCCCCGTCCCTCACCCCTTACTCACTACCTCCCCTTCCCTCATCCCTTACTCACCACCTTCCCCTTCCCTCAACCCTTACTCACCACACTCCCCCTCCCTCACCCCTCACTCACCCCTTACTCAGTACCTCCCCGTCCCTCACCCCTTACTCACCACACTACCCCTCCCTCACCCCACTACCCCTCCCTCACCCCTTACTCACCAACTCCCCCTCCCTCACCCTTTACTCACTACACTCCCCCTCCCTCACTCATCACACTCCCCCTCCCTCACACCTCACTCACAACCTCCCCTCCCTCACCCCTCACTCACCCCTTACTCACCACCTTCCACTCACCCTCACTCACCCCTTACTCACCACCTTCCCCCTCACCCATAACTCACCACCTCCCCCTCCCTCACCACCTCCCACTCCCTCACACCTTACTCACTACTTCCCCCTCAGTCACCACCTCACCTCTCTCACCCCTTACTCAGCAACTCCCCTCCCTCACCCCTTACTCACCACACTCCCCCTCCCTCACTCCTCACACGCTTTACTCACTACCTCCCCCTCCCTCACTCCTTACTCACCACCTCCCCCTCCCTCACCCCTTACTCACCGCCTCCCCCTCCCTCACCCCTTACTCACCACCTTCCGCTCCCTCACCCCTCACTCACCACCTCCCCCTCCCTCACCCCTTACTCACTACCTCCCCTTCCCTCACCCCTTACTCACCACCTTCCCCTTCCCTCAACCCTTACTCACCACCTCTCCATCCCTCACCTCTTACTCACTACCTCCCCCTCCCTCACCCCTTTCTCACCACCTTCCCCTTCCCTCACCCCTTAGTCACTACCTCCCCCTCCCTCACCCCTCACTCACCACCTTCCCCTCCCTCACCCCTTACTCACCAACTCCACCTCTCTCACTCCTTACTCACCACCACCCCCTCCCTCACCCCTTACTCACCGCCTCCCCCTCCCTCACCCCTTACTCACCACCTTCCGCTCCCTCACCCCTCACTCACCACCTCCCCCTCTCTCACCCCTTACTCACTACCTCCCCTTCCCTCACCCCTTACTCACCACCTTCCCCTTCCCTCAACCCTTACTCACCACCTCTCCATCCCTCACCTCTTACTCACTACCTCCCCCTCCCTCACCCCTTTCTCACCACCTTCCCCTTCCCTCACCCCTTAGTCACTACCTCCCCCTCCCTCACCCCTCACTCACCACCTTCCCCTCCCTCACCCCTTACTCACCAACTCCACCTCTCTCACTCCTTACTCACCACCACCCCCTCCCTCACCCCTTACTCACCACCTTCCCATCACCCTTTACTCACCACACTCCCCCTCCCTCCCCCCTTACTCACCACCTTCCCCCTCCCTCACCCATTAATTACCACCTCCCCCTCCCTCACCCCTTACTCACCACCTTACCCCTCTGTCACCCATTACTCACTACCTCCCCCTCCCTCACACCTTACTCACTACCTCCCCCTCACTCACCACCTCCTCTCTCTCACCCCTTACTCACCACCTCCCCTCCCTCAACCATCACTCACCACCTCCCCTCCCTCACCCCTTACTCACCACCTTCCCCTCCCTCACCCCTTACTCACCACCTCCTCCTCCCTCACCCCTCACTCACTACCTCCTCCTCCCTCACCCCTTACTCAGCACCTCCCCCTCCCTCACCCCTTACTCACCACCACCCCCTCCCTCACCCCTTATGACCAACCCCTCCCTCACCCCTTACTCACCACCTCCCCCTCCCTCACCCCTTACTCACCACCTTCCCCCTCCCTCACCCCTTACTCACCACCTTCCCCTCCCTCACCCCTTACTCACCACCTCTCCCTCCCTCACCCCTTAATCACCACATTCCCCCTCCCTCACTCCTCACTCATGCCTTACTCACCACCTCCCCCTCCCTCACTCCTTACTCACCACCTTCCCCCTCCCTCACCCCTTACTCACTACCTCCACCTCACTCACCACCTCCCCTCTATCATACCTTACTCACCAACTCCGCTCCTTCACCCCTTACTCACCAACTCCCCTTCCCTCACCCCTTACTCACCACACTCCCCCTCCCTCATTCCTCAATCACCCCTTACTCAATACCTCCCCCTCCCTCACCCCTTACTCACCACACTCCCCCTCCCTCATCCCTCAATCACCCCTTACTCAATACCTCCCCCTCCCTCACCCCTTACTCACCACCTTCCCCTCCTTCACACCTTACTCACCACATTCCCCCGCCCTCACCCTTTACTCACCACACTCCCCCTCCCTCACCCCTTTCTCACCACCTCCCCCTCCCTCACCCCTTACTCACCACCTTCCGCTCCCTCACCCCGCACTCACCACCTCCCCGTCCCTCACCCCTTACTCACTACCTCCCCTTCCCTCATCCCTTACTCACCACCTTCCCCTTCCCTCAACCCTTACTCACCACCTCCCCCTCCCTCACCCCTTACTCACCACCTTCCGCTCCCTCACCCCGCACTCACCACCTCCCCGTCCCTCACCCCTTACTCACTACCTTCCCTTCCCTCATCCCTTACTCACCACCTTCCCCTTCCCTCAACCCTTACTCACCACACTCCCCCTCCCTCACCCCTCACTCACCCCTTACTCAGTACCTCCCCGTCCCTCACCCCTTACTCACCACACTACCCCTCCCTCACCCCACTACCCCTCCCTCACCCCTTACTCACCAACTCCCCCTCCCTCACCCTTTACTCACTACACTCCCCCTCCCTCACTCATCACACTCCCCCTCCCTCACACCTCACTCACAACCTCCCCTCCCTCACCCCTCACTCACCCCTTACTCACCACCTTCCACTCACCCTCACTCACCCCTTACTCACCACCTTCCCCCTCACCCATAACTCACCACCTCCCCCTCCCTCACCACCTCCCACTCCCTCACACCTTACTCACTACTTCCCCCTCAGTCACCACCTCCCCTCTCTCACCCCTTACTCAGCAACTCCCCTCCCTCACCCCTTACTCACCACACTCCCCCTCCCTCACTCCTCACACGCTTTACTCACTACCTCCCCCTCCCTCACTCCTTACTCACCACCTCCCCCTCCCTCACCCCTTACTCACCGCCTCCCCCTCCCTCACCCCTTACTCACCACCTTCCGCTCCCTCACCCCTCACTCACCACCTCCCCCTCCCTCACCCCTTACTCACTACCTCCCCTTCCCTCACCCCTTACTCACCACCTTCCCCTTCCCTCAACCCTTACTCACCACCTCTCCATCCCTCACCTCTTACTCACTACCTCCCCCTCCCTCACCCCTTTCTCACCACCTTCCCCTTCCCTCACCCCTTAGTCACTACCTCCCCCTCCCTCACCCCTCACTCACCACCTTCCCCTCCCTCACCCCTTACTCACCAACTCCACCTCTCTCACTCCTTACTCACCACCACCCCCTCCCTCACCCCTTACTCACCACCTTCCCATCACCCTTTACTCACCACACTCCCCCTCCCTCCCCCCTTACTCACCACCTTCCCCCTCCCTCACCCATTAATTACCACCTCCCCCTCCCTCACCCCTTACTCACCACCTTACCCCTCTGTCACCCATTACTATCTACCTCCCCCTCCCTCACACCTTACTCACTACCTCCCCCTCACTCACCACCTCCTCTCTCTCACCCCTTACTCACCACCTCCCCGCCCTCAACCATCACTCACCACCTCCCCTCCCTCACCCCTTACATACCACCTTCCCCTCACCCCTCACTCGCCCCTTACTCACTACTTTCCACCTCACCCCTTACTCACTACCTCCTCCTCCCTCACCCCTTACTCAGCACCTGCCCCTCCCTCACCCCTTACTCACCACCACCCCCTCCCTCACCCCTTATGACCAACCCCTCCCTCACCCCTTACTCACCACCTCCCCCTCCCTCACCCCTTACTCACCACCTTCCCCCTCCCTCACCCCTTACTCACCACCTTCCTCTCACCCCTTACTCACCACCTCCCCCTCCCTCACCCCTTACTCACCACCTCCCCCTCCCTCACCCCTTAATCACCACATTCCCCCTCCCTCACTCCTCACTCATGCCTTACTCACCACCTCCCCCTCCCTCACCCCTTACTCACTACCTCCACCTCACTCACCACCTCCCCTCTATCATACCTTACTCACCAACTCCGCTCCTTCACCCCTTACTCACCAACTCCCCTTCCCTCACCCCTTACTCACCACACTCCCCCTCCCTCATTCCTCAATCACCCCTTACTCAATACCTCCCCCTCCCTCACCCCTTACTCACCACACTCCCCCTCCCTCATCCCTCAATCACCCCTTACTCAATACCTCCCCCTCCCTCACCCCTTACTCACCACCTTCCCCTCCTTCACACCTTACTCACCACATTCCCCCGCCCTCACCCTTTACTCACCACACTCCCCCTCCCTCACCCCTTTCTCACCACCTCCCCCTCCCTCACCCCTTACTCACCACCTTCCGCTCCCTCACCCCGCACTCACCACCTCCCCGTCCCTCACCCCTTACTCACTACCTCCCCTTCCCTCATCCCTTACTCACCACCTTCCCCTTCCCTCAACCCTTAATCACCACACTCCCCCTCCCTCACCCCTCACTCACCCCTTACTCAGTACCTCCCCGTCCCTCACCCCTTACTCACCACACTACCCCTCCCTCACCCCACTACCCCTCCCTCACCCCTTACTCACCAACTCCCCCTCCCTCACCCTTTACTCACTACACTCCCCCTCCCTCACACCTCACTCACAACCTCCCCTCCCTCACCCCTCACTCACCCCTTACTCACCACCTTCCACTCACCCTCACTCACCCCTTACTCACCACCTTCCCCCTCACCCATAACTCACCACCTCCCCCTCCCTCACCACCTCCCACTCCCTCACACCTTACTCACTACTTCCCCCTCAGTCACCACCTCCCCTCTCTCACCCCTTACTCAGCAACTCCCCTCCCTCACCCCTTACTGACCACACTCCCCCTCCCTCACTCCTCACACGCTTTACTCACTACCTCCCCCTCCCTCACTCCTTACTCACCACCTCCCCCTCCCTCACCCCTTACTCACCGCCTCCCCCTCCCTCACCCCTTACTCACCACCTTCCGCTCCCTCACCCCTCACTCACCACCTCCCCCTCCCTCACCCCTTACTCACTACCTCCCCTTCCCTCACCCCTTACTCACCACCTTCCCCTTCCCTCAACCCTTACTCACCACCTCTCCATCCCTCACCTCTTACTCACTACCTCCCCCTCCCTCACCCCTTTCTCACCACCTTCCCCTTCCCTCACCCCTTAGTCACTACCTCCCCCTCCCTCACCCCTCACTCACCACCTTCCCCTCCCTCACCCCTTACTCACCAACTCCACCTCTCTCACTCCTTACTCACCACCACCCCCTCCCTCACCCCTTACTCACCACCTTCCCATCACCCTTTACTCACCACACTCCCCCTCCCTCCCCCCTTACTCACCACCTTCCCCCTCCCTCACCCATTAATTACCACCTCCCCCTCCCTCACCCCTTACTCACCACCTTACCCCTCTGTCACCCATTACTATCTACCTCCCCCTCCCTCACACCTTACTCACTACCTCCCCCTCACTCACCACCTCCTCTCTCTCACCCCTTACTCACCACCTCCCCTCCCTCAACCATCACTCACCACCTCCCCTCCCTCACCCCTTACATACCACCTTCCCCTCTCACTCGCCCCTTACTCACTACTTTCCACCTCACCCCTTACTCACTACCTCCTCCTCCCTCACCCCTTACTCAGCACCTCCCCCTCCCTCACCCTCTTACTCACCACCACCCCCTCCCTCACCCCTTATGACCACCCCCTCCCTCACCCCTTACTCACCACCTCGTCCTCCCTCACCCCTTACTCACCACCTTCCCCCCCTCACCCCTTACTCACCACCTTCCTCTCACCCCTTACTCACCACCTCCCCTCCCTCACCCCTTACTCACCACCTTCCCCCTCCCTCACCCCTTACTCACCACCTTCCCCCTCCCTCACCCCTTACTCACCACCTTCCCCCTCCCTCACCCCTTACTCACCACCTTCCTCTCACCGCTTACTCACCCCCTCTCCTTCCCTCACCCCTCACTCACCACACTCCCCCTCCCTCACCCCTTACTCACCCCCTCTCCTTCCCTCACCCGTTACTCACCACCTTCCCCCCTCATCCCTTACTCACTACCTCCCTCTCGCTCACCCCTTACTCACCCCCTCTCCCTCCCTCACCCCTTACTCACCACACTCCCCCTGACTCACCACCTCCCCTCCCTCACCCCACTCCTTATTCACCACCGTCACCCTCTCACATACTCCTCCCCCTCACACCCTCCCCCTTCCACTCCCGGCGCCACCTACCGGTCCCTCTGAGGACTCGGGTGACGTCGACGTCCCGAATCACGATTTCCCGCTCATCGCGCGGCTGGAATTGGCTCACGTCTTCGTCTTTGTCTGGAGGAGTGACTGCCGGCTGACGGGATGGGTGACTGCAGGCGGTCGGGAGTAGTGACTGCCGGCTGTAGGACTCGTTGTTTCCCGCCGGCAGGCGCTCCGTCACCGTGCAGAGATTGACTCAACACCGAGCGGGCAGAGACCCGGCAGTATCGGCCTCTTCCCTGGACCCGGAGCACTGTAGCCTCGGTGACTCAGACACTCACTTTGCTCGCACTCAGATGCATCTACCCAGTGCACCTTCACTGCCTATCATTACCGCCCGACCCTGTTCACTGTCAACTCCCAGGACCCACGCTTAGAGGCGTCCCACCGCAGCTAATGCTAGTAAAGGACTTCCAGTGGGATTCCCACAGGGAGCAGAAGCTGCTCCCGCCTGTTCTGCCGTTCAATGGTCTATCTCTACCTTATAAGAGGGAGATTGAAAATCTGGCTGAGTGGTGCCACAACAACAACCTCTCACTCAATGTCAACAAGACCAAGGAGCTGATGATTCACTTCAGAAGGAAACCAGAGGTCCATGAGCCAGTCCTCATCGAAGGATCAGAGCCGGAGAGGATATTATTGTACTATTTTGGGCCTAGTGAATAAATGCAATTATGAAAAAAGCATAACAGCGCATCTACTTGGCGGGTTGCAAAGATTCGGCATGTCGTCTAAAACTGATCTAGTTCTATAGATGTTTGGTGGAGAGTATATTGACTGGTAAGGAAACACCAACACCCCTGAATGGAAAATGTCACCAGATTCTGATATGGCCCCAAGTGCGGAGTGAGAGACGATGAAGCAGGTCGATAGTTCATAGACTTTAATGAGAACAGTGCTAAAGGGAAAAGAAAACAAAAAAATGCTAGGCTGAACAGGGCCGTTAACTGAAACTCTCAAATGGAAAATGAAACCTACACTGAAGCTGAAAAGAACTATGAATAAAATGAATAGTGCTAGTCTTCAGAGTCAGTTGACTCGACAGTCCAAATTCTCAGGCAAGGTGGAATGCAAGCAGGCAGTGAAGCATTGCTGTGTCCAAGTTTCGACAAATACTATGACGGAATGAATGGAGTTAAATACTATCAGAAAGAAATAATAATTAGCTGACACGTGCATATTCACGAGCACATTTGCCAAATCTGCTGCGCTGCCAACTCCGTGGTTGTGACAGAACCTACAAAAATTAGTGTATACAGCCTGGTCTATTGTAGGTAAATTGGATCAAGTGTTCAGTGGCAGGAACTCCAACGTCAGGGAAGAGTGGTGGCTGGAAGTCATTTTGGCATTCAAAGGGGGATATGCCAGTGGAGGAGAACTGGAGGTTATTGTGGGTAGTCTCTGCCCAAACCAATCCAGCTCATGGGGTTGGCTGCACTGGGTTGTTTCCAGTTCCTGATTCACTCTCTCAGTCTGGTCTTTAGTTTGGGGTGGAAACCTGATGAAAGGCTGACTGTGGCTCCCAAAAGAGAACAGAAAGCCTTCTAAAAATGGGACATGAACTGTGGCCCTTGATCAGACACTGTGTCCTGAGGGAAGCCTTGCAGCCTGAACACTTGCTGAACTATGAGGGTGGAAGATGGGAGTTTGGGGAGAGCAATGAAACGGCCTGCTTTAGAGAACCGGTCCACTATTACCTGAATGGTAGTGTTTCCATCTGACAGAGGTAGACTTGTGATGAAATCCACCGAGATGTGTGATCAAGGTTGGTGAGCCACAGGCAGCAGCAGAGCAGGCCAGCAGGGTGCTAACATGACATCTTGTTCTGGACGCAAGTGGGACAGGCATATATATTTTTCATTGCTGATTTTTTATTGCAACACCAACAAATTACATTCAATACAACCCTCACAACACGCTGGAGAAACTCAGCAGGTCGGGCAGCATCCATGGAAGCAATCAGTCAACGTATTGAGTCGGAACCCTTTGTCAGGACTGAGGAGGGAGGGGGCAGAGTCCTTATAAAGAAGGTGGGGTGAGGGTGGGAAGGAGAAGGCCGGTAGGTGCCAGGTGAAAAACCAGTAAGGGAAAAGATAAAGGGGTGGGGGAGGGGAAGCAGGGAGGGGATAGGCAGGAAAGGTGAAGAAGGAATAGGGGAAAGCACAATGGGTAGTAGGAGGGGGAACCATGAGGGAGGTGATAGGCAGCTGGGGGAGGGGGCAGAGTGAAACTGGGATGGCGGGGGGTAATTACCGGAAGTTGGAGAATTCAATGTTCATACCAAGGGACTGGAGACTACCCAGATGGTATATGAGGTGTTGCTACTCCAACCTAGGTTTAGCCTCATCATGGCAGTAGAGGAGGGTATGTATGGGCATATCCGAATGGGAACGTGAAGCAGAGTTGAAGTGGGTGGCTACTGGGAGACCCTGTCTGTTGTGGCGGACGGAGTGGAGGTGCTCGACGAAGCGGTCCCCCAATCTGCGTCGGGTTTCACTGATGTAGAGGAGGCTGCACCGGGAGCACCGGATGCAATAGATGACCCCAACAGACTCACAAGTGAAGTGTTGCCTCACCTGGAATGACTGTTTGGGGCCCTGAATGGTGGCAAGAGAGGAGGTGTAGGGACAGGTATAGAACTTATGCTTACAGGGATAAGTGCCAGGTGGGAGATCCGTGGGAGGGACACGTGGACCAGGGAGTCGCGGAGGGAATGATCCCTGCAGAAAGTGGAGAGGGGTGGAGAGGGAAAGATGTCCTTAGTGGTAGGGTCCTGTTGAAGGTGGTGGAAGTTGCGGAGGATAATGTGCTGGATCCAGAGGCAGGTGGGGTGGTAGGTGAGGACAAGGGGAAGTCTGTCCCTGTTGTTGTGACGGGAGGATTGGGTGAAGGCTGAAGTGTGGGAAATGGAGGAGATGCGGGTGAGGGCATCATTGATGACAGCAGAAGGGAAACCACGATCCTTAAAGAAAGAAGACATTTGAGATGTCCTGGAATGGACAGCCTCATCCTGGGAGCAGATGTGGTGGAGACAGGAATAGGGAATGGCATTTTTGCATGATGCAGGGTGGGAAGAGGTATAGCTGAGGTAGTAATACAACCAATTGCCAATTACATTTGACCGTTTAACCCAGCCACCCCCCAACCTTAATCACCATCCCCCCTCCACCCCTCTCTCCCCCACCCCCATCCCCCTGGGTCAGGCATATATGGAGTCAAGGACATCTTGGAATGTGGTCGACCACCAAAGTTGTACCTATAAATTCCAGAGTCCATTGAATCCCAGGATGGCCAACTAGACAGAAAGAGTGACCCCACACCAACAGCCTGGGGTAAATAGTGGCAGTGGAAAACAGCTGGTTGGAAGGTCCCCCACCCAGGTCTGGATCCAACAGTTGAGCAGCCCTCACCTCCGTCTCAATTCCCAAAGTCACTAGAAGAGCTATGCAGAAGTGAGGAAGGATGGGCTCTGGACTGGTGTTGTCCTCAGATGTCAAACTGGTGGGAGAGAGGCCTTGGTATTCTTGCTGCCAGAACAGTAAGTGAGGGTGAAATTAAACCAGGTGAAGAAGGGTGCTCAAGGGGCTTGATGGCAGTTGAGTCTCTTGGCATCACAAATATAGAAAAGGTTTTTTTGTTCTGTCTGTAGCAGAAAAGGGTGCTCTGCCCCCTCCAGCCAGTGTTGCCATGCTTCAAGCTCTTCTCTATAATAGTCAGACGTTCTTAGTTCCTGAAATAATAGTTACATTCTGCAGGAGTCAAGTGACAGGAAAGAAAAGCACAGGGGTGCAGCTGATTAGCTACAGAAGAGTGCTGGGACAGTACAACTCCACTGCTGACATCTGATGCATCAACCTGGACGGTGGATGCACAGGATGGGTCTGCATGTTGCAGCACTGGGGCTGTGGTGAAGCATTACTTTAGCTCTGAGAATGTTTGGTCTGCGTCACTGGTCCATAGGATCCTGCAGAGGTCTTCTTGGTGAATGCACTTACGGGAGCTGCGGTGAAATTGAGGTTTCAGATAAAGCGGTGATAAAAGTTTGCAAACCCCATAAAACACCTCGCCATACATGGTTTGACAGTTGATGGTTTGGACCGCTCTGTGGCTGCCTGAACTTTACATGGGTATATTTGAACATATTTGGAAGGGGTGAAGATATAGCTCAAGAACAACACCCTGCTCTTTGTGGAACTCACTTGACTTCAAGGTTGTTCTCAATGAGCCATCTCAGAACCTTGCTGGACATGTTCCTGGCAAGACCGGGAATAGATCAGAACTTCATCCAAATACACTAAAACAAACTGATTCAACATGTCCTGTAGGACATCATTGACCAGGACTTGAAAAGCAGTTGGGGCATTGGCCAGACCAAAGGGCATCACAGAGCACACATAGTGGTCAGTGGAAGTGTTGAAAGCTGTCTTCTGCTTGTCCTCTTCTATGATGCAAACCAGCATTGGGCAAGATCTGACTTGGATTATATAGTTGCTCCCTGGAAATGTCCAAACACAGAGGCAAGCATGGGAAGAGGGTAGCAGTTCTTCGCTGTGATGTTTTAGGGCCAATAATCAATGCAAGGATGGAGCTTGCAATCCTTCTTGCTCATAAAAAAGAATCCTGCTGGTGAGGTAAACCCCAAGGCCAATGTCGCCATGATGTATTCTTCCATGGCCACCATTTCAAGATGAGAGAGTTGAAAGAGTCAGCCCCAGGGAGGACTAGAACTGGGTATGAGATAAATAGCTCAGTTGTATGGCTGGTGTGGAAGCAGGGAGGTAGTCTTCTTCCACTGAAGACCTCAAGAAGGCCAGCATATTCAGCTGGAACACTAGCAATTGACTCTGAAGGAGATACATTGACATGGACTTGAGCTGGATCCAGACAGGTAGACAGACATGTCAGACCCCCATTCTCGGAGCAGCTTCAGGGACCAATCGATCCATGGATTATGTCAGTTAAGGTGAATCAACAAGGCACAAGGAGAGCTGTTCCCTATGGTTGCCTCTAGCACAAGTTGGAGGATACTGTGGAAAGGAGGATCCTGACAGTGCCCAGATACCAACCATCCAGAGCCCTGATGTCAATATCCTCTCTCAATTATAGAGTGGAAACTTCCCACCTTTGAGCCAGAGAGATATCCATGAGGTTCCCGTATGTACCTGAGTCAATAAATGCCTGAAGCTCATGGATCTTGGACCCACAAGCCAGGGAAGCTGAGAGTATTACTCATTTAGGGTAAGTTGCTTGCAGGGAGAATCAACTCATCAGAATTCTCCTTCTTGCTGATGAGTATCCTTTTTTACTGGGTGCTTGGAACGTGATGCCTGGAAGTGCCCTGGAGAGCCACAGTAGAGACAGCAATGTGAACACCGATCTTGTTCTGCCTGAGATAGGTGCAGGTCCTTCAACTGTATGGCCTCCTTCATGGGCTGTGTACTGGTCACTGGTGAAGACAGATGGTGATCTAAAGAGTAGAAGACTCATGGTGTTCTCTCTTTCTGCACTGGTTGCCCAGTTGTCTATTCGAATGGCCAGGTTTATCAGATCGTCCAAGCTATCCTGTTCATTAGAAACATAGAAACATAGAAACATAGAAAATAGGTGCAGGAGTAGGCCATTCGGCCCTTCGAGCCTGCACCGCCATTTATTATGATCATGGCTGATCATCCAACTCAGAACCCAGCCTTCCCTCCATACCCCCTGACCCCTGTAGCCACAAGGGCCATATCTAACTTCCTTTTAAACATAGCTAATGAACTGGCCTCAACAGTTTGCTGTGGCAGAGAATTCCACAGATTCACCACTCTCTGTGTGAAGAAGTTTTTCCTAACCTCGGTCCTAAAAGGCTTCCCCTCTATCCTCAAACTGTGACCCCTCGTTCTAGACCTCCCCAACATCGGGAACAATCTTCCTGCATCTAGCCTGTCCAATCCCTTTAGGATCTTATACGTTTCAATCAGATCCCCCCTCAATCTTCTAAATTCCAACGAGTACAAGCCCAGTTCATCCAGTCTTTCTTCATATGAAAGACCTGCCATCCCAGGAATCAATCTGGTGAACCTTCTTTGTACTCCCTCTATGGCAAAGATGTCTTTCCTCAGATTAGGGGACCAAAACTGCACACAATACTCCAGGTGTGGTCTCACCAAGGCCTTGTACAACTGCAGTAGTACCTCCCTGCTCCTGTACTCGAATCCTCTCGCTATAAATGCCAGCATACCGTTCGCCTTTTTCACCGCCTGCTGTACCTGCATGCCCACTTTCAATGACTGGTGTATAATGACACCCAGGTCTCGTTGCACCTCCCCTTTTCCTAATCGGCCACCATTCAGATAATAATCTGTTTTCCTATTTTTGCCACCAAAGTGGATAACTTCACATTTATCCACATTAAATTGCATCTGCCATGAGTTTGCCCACTCACCCAACCTATCCAAGTCACCCTGCATCCTCTTAGCATCCTCCTCACTGCTAACACTGCCACCCAGCTTCGTGTCATCCGCAAACTTGGAGATGCTGCATTTAATTCCCTCATCCAAGTCATTAATATATATTGTAAACAACTGGGGTCCCAGCACTGAGCCTTGCGGTACCCCACTAGTCACCGCCTGCCATTCTGAAAAGGTCCCGTTTATTCCCACTCTTTGCTTCCTGTCTGCTAACCAATTCTCCACCCACACCAATACCTTACCCCCAATACCGTGTGCTTTAAGTTTGCATTAGGCATTGCAATCTCCTGCCCTCTGCTCAACCACGCTGGAAAACAGTGACCGGATTCTGGCAGTGAGAGCAGGGATGGCTGCCACCTGATTCCAACTGTCTGCGATGAGTTCCTGAAACATTATTGCGAGTGCTGACACATGTTCTTCCTGCTTGGATTGGGTTGCCAATCTGAAAGTAGTTGTCACACTACATGAACCATTTCTGCCAACCCAGTCTCCAATGATTTTTAACTTCTCCATCTGACCATCGAGTTTTGGTTTGGGCTGGGCTTGCTGCTCTGAGAGTAGCTGTTCCAATGTATGAACCACTTTTGCCAACCTAAGCTCCAACGACTTTAACTTCTCTCCTACCTGACCAATGAATTTGAGGGCCAAAGTCAGCAGTTCTCTCTCTGCTGAGTCCATTTTGATGGTCGAATCTGGCTGACAAGGTAATCGCCCAAGTGGAGGGAGGGAGGGAGAGAGAGAGAGAGACTGAAGCAGATTCAACAGTTCACTGAGTTTTAATAAGAACCATACAGAAGTAAAGGTCAATAATAAGCACTAAGCCAACAGGGCTACTAACTAAACTCTCAACCTAAAATATAACACCGACACTGCAGCTCAAAAGATGTAATTTAATATTAAGTTATTACTTTTACAGTATCAATCTAAATTGTAGCCACCCTTCCCAGAACGCGGACTAAGGTAAGGAAGGAGACTTGCTGTTGCAGTGTTCGGTCAAGGCTCCCTGAGTATAGGCAGAGACTGAAGACTGCAGCGCCAGTAGTGAGGACCAAGAAGGTATGGACAAGGGAAGCACAGGAGCACCTACAGGACTGCTTTGAATCGGTGGACTGGACTATATTCAGGGATTCATCTCTGAACCTGGATGAGTATGCTGTAGTTGTTACCGACTTCATTAAAACCTGTGTGGATGAGTGTGTGCCTACAAAGACTTGCTGTACGTTCCCAAACCAAAAGCCATGGATATACCAGGAGGTACATCATCTGCTGAAGGTTAGATCTGTGGCATTCAAGGCCTATACCAACAAACCAGGTATGATTTGTGGGAGGTCTATTTCAAGGGCGAAGAGACAATTTCGAACGAGGTTGGAGGCGATATCGGATGCGTGGCAACTCTGGCAGGGCTTGCAAGACATTACTTCCTACAAAGCGAAACCCAATATCATGAATGGCAGCGATGCTTCACTACCAGATGAACTCAACGTCTTCTATGCCCGCTTTGAAAGGGAAAACACATCTACAGCTGTGAAGATCCTTGCTGCACCTGATGACCCTGTGATCTCTCTCTCAGTGGCCGATGTTAGACTGTCTTTAAAGAGAGTGAACCCTCACAGGGCAGAAGGTCCCGATGAATAGTCATAGTCATAGTCATACTTTATTGATCCCGGGGGAAGTTGGTTTTCGTGACAGTGCACCATAAATAATAGATAGTAATAGAACCATAAATAGTTAAATAGTAATATGTAAATTATGAAATAAGTCCAGGACCAGCCTATCGACTCAGGGTGTCTGACCCTCCAAGGGAGGAGTTGTAAAGTTTGATGGCCACAGGCAGGAATGACTTCCTATGACGCTCTGTGCTGCATCTCGGAGGAATGAGTCTCTGGCTGATTGTTCTCCTGTGCCCACCCAGTACATTATGTAGTGGATGGGAGACATTGACCAAGATGGCATGCAACTTAGACAGCATCCTCTTTTCAGACACCACCGTGAAAGAGTCCAGTTCCATCCCCACAACATCACTGGCCTTACAAATGAGTTTGTTGATTCTTTTAGTGTCTGCTACCCTCAGCCTGCTGCCCCAGCACACAACAGCAAACATGATAGCACTGGCCACCACAGACTCGTAGAACATCCTCAGCATCGTCTGGCAGATGTTAAAGGACCTCAGTCTCCTCAGGAAGTAGAGACGGCTCTGACTCTTCTTGTAGACAGCCTCAGTGCTCTTTGACCAGTCCAGTTTATTGTCAATTCGTATCCCCAGGTATTTGTAATCCTCCACCATGTCCACACTGACCCCCTGGATGGAAACAGGGGTCACCGGTACCTTAGCTCTCCTCAGGTCTACCACCAGCTCCTTAGTCTTTTTCACATTAAGCTGCAGATAATTCTGCTCACACCATGTGACAAAGTTTCCTACCGTAGCCCTGTACTCAACCTCATCTCCCTTGCTGATGCATCCAACTATGGCAGAGTCATCTGAAAACTTCTGAAGATGACAAGACTCTGTGCAGTAGTTGAAGTCCGAGGTGTAAATGGTGAAGAGAAAGGGAGACAAGACAGTCCCCTGTGGAGCCCCAGTGCTGCTGATCACTCTGTCGGACACACAGTGTTGCAAGCACATGTACTGTGGTCTGCCAGTCAGGTAATCAAGAATCCATGATACCAGGGAAGCATCCACCTGCATCGCTGTCAGCTTCTCCCCCAGCAGAGCAGGGCAGATGGTGTTGAACGCACTGGAGAAGTCAAAAAACATGACCCTCACAGTGCTCGCTGGCTTGTCCAGGTGGGCATAGGCATGGTTCAGCAGGTAGACGATGGCATCCTCAACTCCTAGTCGGGGCTGGTAGACGAACTGGAGGGGATCAAAGTGTGGCCTAACCATAGGCCGGAGCAGCTCCAGAACAAGTCTCTCCAGGGTCTTCATGATGTGGGAGGTCAATGCCACCGGTCTGTAGTCATTGAGGCCGCTGGGTCGCGGCGTCTTCGGCACAGGGACGAGGCAGGACGTCTTCCACAGGAACCTTCCGGAGCCTCAGGCTCAGGTTGAATACATGGCGAAGTACTCCACATAGCTGAGGGGCACAGGCTTTGAGCACCCTGGTACTGACACCATCTGGTCCAGCAGCCTTGCTTGGGTTGAAACATTTCAGCTGTCTTCTCATCTGTTCAGCTGTGAAGCCCACCGTGGTGGTTTTGTGTGGGGGAGGGGTATAGTCATGAGAGCAGGGTGGGGGACTGTGAGGAGGGGTAGGAGGGGAGAGTGGAATATGTGTTGGTTGGGGGCTGACAATAGATGACTCATGTGGGGGATGGGCAGGGGCCACAATGTCAAATCTGTTAAAGAACAGGTTAAGTTCATTGGCCCTGCCCACACTGCCTTCAGCTCCTCTGTTGCTAGTTTGCCAGAACCCAGTGATGGTCCTCATCCCCCTCCAGACCTCTCTCATGTTGTTCTGCTGGAGTTTCCACTCAAGCTTCCTCCTGTACCTGTCTTTAGCCTCCCTGATCCTGGCTTTCAGGTCCCTCTGTATTGCCCTCAGCTCCTCCCTATTTCCATCTCTAAATGCCCTCTTTTTAGCGTTCAGGATGTCCTTAATGTCCTTTGTCACCCATGGCTTGTTATTTGAATAACAAAGGATGGTTCTTCTCAGAATATTGCAGTCCACACAGAAGTTGATGTAATCAGTGATGCATTCTGTGAGCCCATCAATATCCTCTCCATGTGGCTCACAGAGTGTCTGCCAGTCTGTCACCTCAAAACAACCCTGGAGCGCCTCATAAGCCTCCTCTGACAATTTCCTCACTGTCCTCGAGGTTGCAGGTTTACTCTTCACCAGAGGCACGTAGCAGGGTTTTAGATGCACCAGGTTGTGATCTGACCTTCCCAGTGGGGGGAGTAACTGGTGAGGCTCTGAAAACCTGTGCCAACCAACTAGCGGGAGTATTCAAGGACATTTTCAACCTCTCACTGCTATGGGCGGAAGTTACCACTTGCTTCAAAAAGGCAATAATTATACCAGTGCCTAAGATGAACAATGTGACCTGCCTTAATGACTATTGCCCAGTAGCACTCACTTCGACAGTGATGAAATGTTTTGAGAGGTTGGTTATGACTAGACTGAACTCCTGCCTCAGCAAGGAACTGGAACCATTGCAATTCACCTATCGCCACAATAGATCCACAGCAATCTTAGTAGCTCTCCACATGGCTTTAGACCATCTGGATAACACAAACACCTACGTCAGGATGCTGTTCATCAACTATAGCTCAGCATTTAATACCATCACTCCCACAATCCTGATTCAGAAATTGCAGAACCTGGGCCTCTATCCCTCCGTCTGCAATTGGATCCTCGACTTCCTAACCAGAAGACCACAATCTGTGCAGATTGGTGATAATATATCCTCCTCACTGACGATCAACACTGGTGCACCTCAGGAGTGAGTGCTTAGCCCACTGCTCTACTCTCTATATACACATGACTATGTGGCCAGGCATAGCTCAAATACCATCTATAAATTTGCTGATGATACAACCATTGTTGGTAGAATCTCATGTGGTGACGAGAGGGCATACAGGAGTGAGATATGCCATCTAGTGGAGTGGTGCCGCAGCAACAACCTGGCACTCAACATCAGTAAGACGAAAGAGCTAATTGTGGACTTCAGGAAAGGTAAGACGAAGGAACGCCCTTCCTGAATCCTCATAGAGGGATCAGAAGTGGAGAGAATGAGCAGTTTCAAGTTCTGGTCCCAACATATCAAATGTAGTTATAAAGAAGGCAAGACAGTGGCTGTACTTTATTAGGAGTTTGAAGAGATTTGGCATGTCAACAAATACACTTAAAAACTTCTAAAGATGTACCATGGAGAACATTCTGACAGGCTGCATCACTGTCTGGTATGGGGGGGGGGTGCTACTGCACAGGACCAAAAGAAGCTGCAGAGAGTTGTAAATTTAGTTAGTTCCATCTTGGGTACGAGGCTACAAAGTACCCAGGACATCCTCAGAGAGTGGTGTCTCAGAAAGGCAGTGTCCATTATTAAGAACCTCCAGCACCTAGGGCATGCCCTTTTCTCACTGTTACCACCAGGTAGAAGGTACAGAAGCCTGAAGGCACACATTCAGTGATTCAGGAACAGCTTCTTCCCTTCTGCCATCCGATTCCTAAATGGACATTGAACCCTTAAACACTACTTCACTTTTTTTTAATATACAGTATTTCTGCTTTTTTGCACTTTTTTAATCTATTCAACATACGTATACTGTAATTGATTTACTTATTATTGATATTATTTCATTTTTTTTATATTATGTGTAGCCCCCCTGGCCACCCTCAGGGTCGCTCGGCTCGCTGTCGTCTAGGGAAACAGCCTCGGCCCCGCCAAACTGGGTAATTAGTTTGTGTGGATGCTGTGTGATGTACCCCACCCCACCCAAATAACAGACAATACACCAGATGCAATTAAATGATATACAGTTTATAGATATTACTGGAACTATATAATTAAAAGAGAATAAAATATAAAAGGAAAATAAAAGGCGCCACACTTATCAAAGTTCAATCTCTTCGTGCACAAAAAAACCGTTGGAGCTCAAGGACCTTCTTCTTCACCCTGCGACCCCCTCGGATCACCTCGACTGGCCGCCTGGGACCAACAACGGTGGTCGACCAGACGCTCCCCACCAGTCCGTCTCCGTCTCCTCGCCGAACGTCCCGCTCGGGGTCCGAACCCGTTAGCGGACTCACAGCACCTCATCCATCCTCTGTCTCGCTCTCCCGCCTTCTGCCCCAAAACCCCGCGCATACAGTATCTTCAAATACACCAAAACCATAACAACTATCCCAATTGGTTAATAACGTATTTCTTATCACCCTCTAAACCACAACAAGCTGCTAGCGCAAACTTTCTCAGCGTTTAAGACAACAAAGCCGCATTCCCCAGATTAACATAACAAAGACGCCATTTTAATTCGCCTCCACAGTAACATAAAAATCGAAACCCCCTTACATATGTATTGCATTGAACTGCTGCTGCTAAGTTAACAAATTTCACGTCACATGCCAGTGATAATAAACCTGATTCTGACTAGACAAGACTGAAATGAAAGGAAGGGAGTTAAATGCAACCACAGAGAAAACCATATTGGCTGGAATGTGTATTCTCACGAGCATGATGGCCAACCCCTTTCAGCTGCCCAACTGCAAGCTGAGTCCGTGGTTGTGACAGAAGGTATATAGTTTCCTAAGTGACTGAGCTCCACATCCTCTTGAGGAAGAGAATTTCCAAAGATTCTGAGTGAGTCATAAGCGCAAGAGATTCTGCAGATACCATAAATACAGAGTAATACACACAAAATGCTGGAGGGTCAGCAGGTCAGGAGCATCTGCAGAGAGGAATAAACAGTTGACGTTTCTTGGAACATAGAACATTACTGCACAGTACAGGCACTTCAGCCCACAATATTGTGACAACCTTTTAACCTATTCTAAGATCAATTTAACATATCCCTCCTACATAACCATCCTTTTTTCTATCATTGGTTTGCCTATCCAAGAGTTTCTTAAATGTCCCTAATGTATCTGCCTTTACCACCACCCCCAGCAGGACGTTTCATGCACCGCCACCACCACTCTGTAAAAACTGAACTCTAAAATAAAATTATGCTCCCTTGTATTAGCCATTTCTGCCCCAGGAAAAAGTCTCTGGTAAGCCACTCTGTCTATGCCTCTTATCATCTTGAACTTCTATAAAGTCACATTTCATCCTTCTTTGCAAAGAGAAAAATATTAGCTTGTTCATCCTATCTTCATAAGACATGCCCTCTAGTCCAGGCAGCATCCTGCTATATCTTCTCTGCATCCTCTCTAAAGCTTCCACATCCTTACTATGAGGTGCTTAGAATTGAACTCAATACTCCGAATGAGGTCTAACCAGGGTGTTATAGAGCTGATTGGGATATCGGAAGAGCCCGCCGAGGTATCAAAGAAACCAGTTTGGATGCAGAGGAGCTGACCTGGCTGCAGTCCATGCTGCCTGCTACTCAGAAGTATCAGAGTTGGTGCAGCATAACTATGGAAGATTACCTTTGTCTGGTGGGGTGGGGGGGGGAACAGATGACATGGGAGCTGTGTGGCCTCTGTTGTACTGAGAACTAGGCCTCAAGCCTTGGGCTTGCCTGCTACTGCAGACCAGGTGAGAGATGCAGAAGTGCTTCAGCGTAGTTGAGCTCTGCTGGGGCCTGGCCTCACTTATTGGTGCTGTCCTCCCGTGTTTGAGTGGTGGAATGACAGGCTGGATTGTGTGTGTCTGCACACTGCAGGGTGATTGTACAATTGATTGCTAGACATTGTCACTCAGGATCCTGGACCAGATGAGTGAATATGCTTGTTTGCTCAGTATTTTGAATTATTCATGATTTTTGAATGTTTGCTTGCTATATGGAATGTTTTGCACCCTGGCCCCAGAGGAATGCTGTCTCATTCAGCTGTATCTATGTATGGTTTAAATGATAATTAAACTTGATTTAATTTGATTTGATATGCCTTCTTAACCACCCTGCCAATTTGCCAGGCAACTTTGAAGGATCTATGGATGTGGATCCCAAGATCCATACTGCAAAGAATCCTGTTATTAACCCAGTATTCTCCCTTCAAATTCAACCTTCCAAAGTGAATCAATTCACATTTTTCTGGTTTGTACTTGTGCATATCACAATAAACTTGACCTTAATCATCACTTCTAGATCACAACTTAATTGAAGCGTCATAACTATCACTCTAGCGACACGAATCTTTGGGAATATGACTAGTGACAGGGATCTGGGGAAACCTACTGAGTGTAACCTCGTAGGTTCAGAGTGTGGGAGAGTGTAAGATTATCTCCTTGGTCAAAGAAACAGGTGTTTTGTGAACACTAGTGATCTGATCGGGTAATATTGGTGGTGAGAGGGAGTGGGAATCTTTGCACACAAGTTTTTTTTGTCTCAAGGATTTTTTATAGGCATCCATTAGTCTCGTGAGACCATGGATTTGCGCCTTAGAAGATTTCCAGGGTGCAGGTCTGGGCAAGGTTGTATGGAAGACCGGCAGTTGCCCATGCTGCAAGTCTCCCCTCTCCACGCCAATGATGTTGTCCAAGGGAAGGGCATTAGGACCCATACAGCTTGGCACCGGTGCCGTTGCAGAGCAATGTGTGATTAAGTGCCTTGCTCAAGGACACAACACGCTGCCTCAGCCAAGACTCGAACTAGCGACCTTCAGATGACCAGACGAACACCCTAACCACTTGGCCAAGTTTTTTTGTCTCAAGCAGTTATCCAGGGAAAGTGGGGCCTGTTCCGGTGGGACGGTTTACATCTGAACTGGAGGGGAACAAATATTCTTGCAGGTAGGTTTGCTAGAGAGGCTCTGGTGGATTTAAACTAGATACAAGGGGGGAGGGGAACCAGAGTGCAGGAACAGAAGTAGGGGAGAAGGAAGAAAAAGAAAATAGTAAAGTTGTTTGCACTGTTAGTGATAAGCAGAGAGTAAGAGGTGGAAAATTTCTTAAATGCATTTATTTGAATGCTAGGAGCTTTATAAGAAAGGTGGATGAGCTTAAAGCATGGATTGATACCTGGGAGGATGATGTGGTAGCTATTAGTGAAACATGGTTACAGGAGGGGTGTGATTGGCAACTAAATATTCCTGGATTTAATTGCTTCAGGTGTGATAGAATCGGAGGGACAAGAGGGGGAGGTGTTGCGTTGCTTGTCAGAGAAAATATTACAGCGGTGTTCTGGCAGGATAGATTAGAGGGCTCATCTAGGGAGGCTATTTGGGTGGAACTGAGGAATGGGAAAGGTGTAGTAACACTTATGGGGGTGTATTATAGACCACCAAATGGGGAGCTTGCATTGGAGGAGCAAATTTGTAAGGAGATAGCAGATATTTGTAGTAAGCACAAGGTTGTGATTGTGGGAGATTTTAATTTTCCACACACAGACTGGGAAAACACTCACCGAAAAAACAGCACCAAGACAACACTGGAGGACAGTGCCGAGACTGTCACTCCCGTGTGGGACTCTACAGCCACAACAAACACTGCTCTAACACAGACTGAAGCAAGACTTTCCAGGCGGAGATCCATAGTCTCGCGAGACTAACGGATGCCACCAACCAAATCTCTTCAAACTCTTAATAAAGTATAGCTGCTGTCTTGCCTTCTTTATAGCTGCATCGATGTGTTGGGACCAGATTAAATCCTCAGAGATCTCGACATCCAGGAATATGAAACTGTTCACTCTCTCCACTCCTGATCCCTCTATGAGGATTGGTATGTGTACCTTCATCTTTCCCTCTGGAAGTCCACAATTAGCTCTTTCATCTTACTGAGCGCCAATTTGTTGCTGCAGTACCACTCCACTAGTTGTCATATCTCACTCCTGTACGCCCCCTCATCAGCACCTGAGATTCTACCAACAATAGTTGTATCGTCAGCAAATTTATAAATGGTCTTTGAGCTGTGCCTAGCCACGCAGTCATGGAGAATAGAGCAATGCGCTAAGCACAGCCCTGAGATACCCCAGTGTTGATCATCACTGAGGAGGATATGTCATCACCAATCCACACAGACTGTGGTCTTCTGGCTAGGAAGTCGTGGATCTAATTGCAAAGGGAGGCACAGAGGCCCAGGTTCTGCAACTTCTCAATCAGGATTGAGGGAATTAAATATTAAATGCTGAGCTAAAAAATGCAAAGCCAAAGTAAATTTATTATATAAAGTATGTACAATATGTGTTACCATATACTACCCTGAGATTCATTTTCTTGCAGGCATTCACAGGAAAGTAAACAAATTCAATAGAATTTATGAAAAACTATAAATGAACAAAAACCGGCAAGCAATCAGTGTGCAAAAGAAGACAAATTGTGCAAATAAATAAATAATAGGGAGAACAGGAGTTGTAGAATGAGTCCAAAGGTTGTGGAATCAGTTCAGAGTTGAGGTGAGTGAAGTTATCTACGCTGGTTCAGTAGCTGATGGTTGAAGGGTAATAACTATTCCTAAATCTGGTGTTGTTGGACCTAAGGGTTCTGTACCTTCTGCTGGTTTGGAGTGTTTTTTTTGGAATGTGCTGAGTATTAGTGGGATATTGGAATTCAAACATGGTTTTAGCCCCCTTACCAGATCAATGAAGATTCCATGGGCTAATTCCTGGAATGAGATGTTTGGGTATATATTCCTTGGAGTTTAGGAGAATGAGGGGTGACGTTATTTGATGAGCAGACTCAATGGGCCAAATGGCCTAATTCTGCTCCTATGTATTATGGTCTTATTCGAACATATGAGATCCAAAGGGTGTTTGACAGGATGGATGTCAGGATGCTCTCATTAGTGGGAGAGTCTCAAACAAAGGGAAATTACTTCAAGATAATGGGCTGCTCATTTAAACCTGAGGTGTGTGGTGGTGAACCTCCGCAATGATTTGCCTGACTTCAGCCCAACATTGATGCAATCACAAAGAAGGCATGGCAGTGGCATAAAAGACTAGCAAATTTCTACAGATGTGCCATAGAGATGGGGTGTAGGGGCTGTCCAGGGAGGGGTAGTGCCTCTGTTGAAGGTGGCTTGTTGTGTCCATTGTGGGGCAGCTCACTCACCCTACAGGACACTCAGCTCTCACCTGGGGCTCCAAGTAGCTGTTTGCACATGACAGCCGCCACATCCAGGTACACCACTTCGGCAGGTGAGCCAAAGCAGCTGAGGGGAGCCAACACCCTCATAGCCCAGTGAGTTAGAGACATGCCTGTCCCAGCATACAAAATCAGATCCATTGGCCAGAAAGGTGGTACTGTATCACTCTGGAGAGCGAAGGGCATGACAAAGCACAGAAGACGCCATGGTCATCCACTGCAACGAAGGAAGACCCCAGATTGTGGTGCTTGTTCATACGGATGGACTCAGACTTCTGAGGTCAAGGCTGTGGAACTGCCCCAGTGCAATGGCTTTTCCACTTTAAAAACTCTCCCACACAGGTTTCCTGTCACCATTGGATATGACAGGCAACTGGCACTGTAGAAAACATTCTAACTGGTTGCATCGCCCCCTGGTATAGAGGCTGTAATGCAAAGGATTGGGAAAAAGATGCAGAGGCTTGTAAACTCAGTCAGCAACATTGTGGGCACTCGCCTCCTAAGTATCAGGGCAGTGTCCCAAGCAGGAGGCATCCATCATGAAGGACCTGCACCACCAAGACATGCTGTCTTCTCATTACTACCATCAGGGAGCAGGTACAGGAGCCTGAACGCACAGCACTTACTGTTTCAGGAATGGCTTTTGCCCCTCTGTCATCAGATTTCTGAATGGTCATTTGATTTTTGCACTATTTAGACTGACTGGGTTACCACAAGAGATTTGTGAGTCCATCGAGCGCAGAAAAGGCCAAATGGTAATCGGATCAGTTTGTTATGGTCACGTGTACTGGGGTACAGTGAAACAGATCTACATGCCACCCATGCAGATCATTCCGTACATTGAGGCAGTAAAAAGGAAGGAATGCAGGATATAGTGTTACAGATACAGAGCGTGTCGATAAACACAAGCACCACGACGAGGTAGATTGGGAGACCAAGGCTTCAACCTTCAGTGTTCAATGCAGCTTCCATTTTGAACCTGCTCTGTGGAAACACGTTAGACAGTGGGCGAGGCTGAGGGACAATTAAGTCTTATTCCATCTCAATGCACTGTGTAATGAATTGATCTGCACAGAGAGTGTGCAAGACATGTTTTCACTGTATCTTGGTACATGTGACAATGATAATCCAACACCAATACCACCTCCATGGACACTGTGTATTCTTCCCACTGCCTCGGTAAAGCAGCCAGCACAATCAAAGACCCCCCCCCCCGGACACTCTCTCCTCCCCTCTTCCATCAGGCAGAAGATGAAGAAGTCTGAAAGCAAGTCCCACCAGGCTCAAGGACAGCTTCTACCCCACTGTTATCAGACTTGTGAATGGACCTCCGGTACTACAAGATGGACTCTGGCTTCACAATCCACCTCATTTTGATTTCTTTTTTTATTTTGCGGTACAGGCCCTTCTGACTCAACAAGCCACACCACCCAGCAACCCACCTGTTTAACCCCAGCCTAATCACAGGACAATTTACAATGACTAATGAACCTACTAACCTGTGGGAGGAAAGCAGAGCACTGGATGGAAATCCACGCACTCACAGGAAGGGCGTACAAACTTCTTACAGACTGCACCAGAATTGAACTCTGAACTCTGACGCCCCTTTGTAATAGGATTGTGCTAACCACTACAGTACCGTGGCGCCTTAAATTCACACTTTAACGTTTACCTGCACAACACTCTTACCGTAGCTTTTATACTTCATTCTGCATTATTCTCAACAAACTTTCAGAAAGCCTTTGATAAGGTCCCACATAGGAGGTTAGTGGGCAAAATTAGAGCACATGGTATTGGGGGTAGGGTACTGGCACGGATAGAAAATTGGTTGGCAGACAGGAAACAAAGAGTAGGGATTATCGGGTCCTTTTCAGAATGGCAGGCAGTGACTAGTGGGGTACCGCAAGGCTCGGTGCTGGGACTGCAGCTATTTACAATATACATTAATGATTTAGCTGAAGGGATTAGAAGTAACATTAGCAAATTTGCAGATGACACAAAGCTGGGTGGCAGTGTGAAATGTGAGGAGAATGTTATGAGAATGCAGGGTGACTTGGACAGGTTGGGTGAGAGGTCAGATGCATGGCAGATGCAGTTTAATGTGGATAAATGTGAGGTTATCCAGTTTGGTGACAAGAACAGGAAGGCAGATTACTATTTGAATGATGTCAAATTAGGAAAAGGGAAAGAACAACGAGATCTGGGTGTCCTTGTTCATCAGTCACTGAAAGTAAGCATGCAGGTACAGCAGGCAGTGAAGAAAGCTAATGGCATGCTAGCCTTCATAACAAGGGGAGTTGAGTATAGGAGCAAAGAGGTCCTTCTGCAGCTGTACAGGGCCCTGGTGAGACCACACCTGGAATATTGTGTGCAGTTTTGGTCTCCAAATTTGAGGAAGGACATTCTTGCTGTGGAGGGAGTACAGCGTAGATTCACAAGGTTAATTCCAGGGATGGCGTGAATGTCATATGTTGAAAGATTGGAGCGACTGGGCTTGTATTCACTGGAATTTAGAAGGATGAGAGGGGATCTGATTGAAACATATAAAATTATTAAGGGATTGGACATGCTAGAGGCAGGAAACATGTTCCCAGTGTTGGGGGAGTCCAGAACCAGAGGCCACAGTTTAAGAATAAGGGGTAGACAATTTAGAACGGAGTTGAGGAAAGACTTTTTCACACAGAGGGTTGTGGTTCTGTGGAATGCTCTGCCTCAGAAGGCAGTGGAGGCCAATTCTCTGGATTATTTCAAGAAAGAGTTAGATAGAGCTCTTAAAGATAGCGGAGTCAAGGGATATGGGGAGAAGGCAGGAACAGGGTACTGATAGTGGATGATCAGCCATGATCACAGTGAATGGTGGTGCTTGCTCGAGGGGCCGAATGGCCTACTCCTGCACCTATTGTCTATTGTCTATTATTATAGTTTGAACTTAATCTAGCTCAACACACTGTATAATGATCAGATCTGTATGAACAGTCTTCAAGACAAGCATTTCACTGTACATGTGACAATAACAACCCAATTCCTTGCAAAGCCCACCATCTCTCTTTTCCTTTGGACAGGAGGCCCTTTGACCCTTTCAGATTCTGCCATCCCCTTGTGTATTTCACCTGTTCTCTCGCATATGCCCAGTAACAAGCTCACCTCCCTAACCACCCACCCATACACTGAAGCTTTGCTTGTCACATGTACACCAAAACGCACGGTGAAATGCATTGTTTGCATCAATGACCAACACAGCCTACAAGCATCGCCATGCTTCCAACTTGCTAACCCTAGCCAGTACATCTCTGGGATCTGAGAGGTAGGCAAAGCAACTGGAGGAAGTCCACACTGTTACAGGGGGAACAGCAGCAGGGATTGAACCCCCAAGCTTACATCTGCTGTAAAGTTCTATGCTAACCGATATGCTACCACTTGACTTTGTACATTCTCCCCACTTGGGGCAATTTACATCAGCCAATTAATTCTCCAGCCTGGCTGTTTTTGGGATGGGGGGGGAAATGGGAGCACTGTGGGAGAAACCCACGGGAAAAGCGTGCAGACTCTACACAGACGGTCAGTTCTGGAGGACAGACTCAGACTGGGGTTCCTGGGATGGAGTTGTGTGGGGGTCCACAGGGATTTGGCAGAGTGGGTGATCCTTGGCCGAGGCCTATACATGTGAAGGGATCGTGTTACAGTGGAACTGCAGGCATGGTGTACAAAGTACAAACCACTCCTTTGCGACAGAGGCCCAGTGCAAGATCCTGCTGGATATTAAGAATTTAAAGTAGTGCAGGTCTACCGCATCAACGAGTTGCTGATTGGCCAAGAAACTGGAGGAGCTAGACTTGGTGCAGATCGTCCTCCTGCCTGCGACAGGGAGGTGTCGCTGCGTGAAGGCGATGTGCATTCGAACAGGCAGAGATCTTCTGAGCCACTTTTCTTGTGATCACAAGACCCTGTTGGACATCAGTGAAATGTGGACGTGAGGAATTCTGCAGATGCTGGAAATTCAAGCAACACACATCAAAGTTGCTGCCTGGCCTGCTGCATTCACCAGTGAAATGTGGAGGTCTGATTCACTGATTTATTGGCGAACGGCGGGAGGATGTGGGGGGGGGGAAGACTGCGTGACCTCAGTCGTAACGAGGCCTAGGCCTCAAATCACAGTATCGCTTGTTTACAACCGCCCAGGAGAAATGTGTGGGAGTCGGTACGCTCTTTCAAGGCTATGTGGGGCAGTATCCAAGCTGGTGTCAGTGACGATCCCCAGTGTTACCTCGGCAGAAGACAAGCGAATTGTGTTCGACTGCCGCGGATTTTCGCAACATTCATGGGCTCGGAATCTTGAATTGTTTTGCGTGTGTGACCATATTTTACTGATACCTTACGTCTGCTTGTTATCTTTTATGTACTTGGTGCTGTGTGTGACTGTTGCTACCGGAGTAACGCTTTTCCCTTCGGCTGTATTCATGGGATTCATGTATGGTTAAATGATAATTAAACTTGAACTTGAACTTTAAGCCACTTTTGTCCAAGAGGAGAGAAATGAATGAGCCAAACACCGCAGGTCTTTGGGGTGGTTATAGAGGGCCACACTGTAGGAATGTCGGTTCGGTCCGCTGTCCGTTAGGGACCTGTGGTGGAAGGTGTTGAATAGGGCTGTACTGTACAACAGGTCTTTAAGCAGGTTCACTGACACCCCACCCACCTGTCCATTCTGTGGCTGGCGGGGGGTAGTCAGTGTACCACGCATATACGGAGTGTGAGAGGTTGCAGTCCCTGTTTGAGTGTCTGAAGGGGCTACTGCTCAGGTTCTGGATCACTTCAGCCCCGTGCTCCTCATATACGGGCACCCAGTACAGAAGGGGATAGGTGGCGAGGAGGATCTACCGGTGGGCTTGCTCCTGGGCCCGGCTCAGATGGCCATTCACGGGTCTAGTTGGCGGAAAGTGGAGGGCTGTGCCCGGGCTGACTGCCTGCCCCTCTTCTGAGGATATGTTCGTGCCCAGCTGTCCTTGGAGAGGGAGCACGTGGTCACAATGGATACAGTGGGGGATTTCTGGGGGCAGTGAGCCCTGCCAAGGGAATTGACTATCTTATAGACAGTAGTAATCATATTTTAACTTGAATTTATTCACCATCTTGTAAATACTAATTGTTTGTACTTTATAAATTTTTATGTAAATAAACTTTCTCATGTTTGTTAAAAACAAGGGGCAGTACAAAGGGTGGGCTCCACTGTGGAATGGTGAGTATTGTGGGAGGGTCACATAGTGGGAGTGGTGGTACTGAGGGAGGGTCACATTGTGGGTGGGGTGGTACCGAGGGAGGGTCACACTAGGAGGGGTGGTACTGAGGGAAGGTCACACTAGGAGGGGTGGTACTGAGGGAGGGTCACACTGTGGGAGGGGTGATAGAACAGATAAAGAGAATGCAGTAGATGTTGTATATTTGGATTTTCAGAAGGCCTTTGATAAGGTGCCACACATGAGGCTGCTTACCAAGTTAAGAGACCATGGTAATGCAGGAAAGCTACTGGCATGATTAGAGCATTGGCAGATTGGTAGGAGGCAGTGAGTGGGAATAAAAGGATCCTTTTCTGGTTGGATGCTAGTGACTAGTTGTGTTCTGCAGGGGTTGGTGTTGGGACTGTTTCTTTTTATGCTGTATATCAATGACTTAAATGCTGGAATAAATGGCTTTGTTGCCAAGTTTGCAGATGATACAAAGATTGGTGGAAGGGCAGGTAGTGTTGAGGAAACAGGAAAGCTGCAGAAGAACTGAAGCAGATTAGGAGAAAATGGCAAGAAACAGGCAAATGAAATACAATGTTGGAAAATGCATGGTTATTCACTTTGGTGGTAGAAATAAATGTGCAGACTATTTTCTAAACAGGGAGAAAATCTGAGATGCAAAGGGTCTTGTTCAAAACACCCTAAAGGTTAACTTGCAGGTAGAGTCAGTGTCCAGATTACAAGTGCAGGGATGTGATGGTGAGGCCTCACCTTGAGTATTGTAAACAGTTTTGGGCTCCTCATCTTAGAAAGTTGTGCTGGCACTGGACAGGGTTAGAGTTGACGTGGATAGGCTTTTTCCATTGAGAGTGGGGGAGATTCAAACAAGAGGACGTGAGTTGAGAGTTAAAGGACAAAAGTTTAGGGGTAACATGAGGGGGAACTTCTTTACTCAGAGAGTGGTAGCTGTGTGGAACGAGCTTCCAGCAGAAGTAGTTGAGGCAGGTTCGAAGTCGTCATTTAAAGTTAAATTGGACAGCTATATGGACAGGAAGGAATGGAGGGTTATGCGCTGAGTGCAAGTCGGTGAGACTCGGTGAGAGTAAGAGTTCGGCATGGACTAGAAGGGCCGAGATGGCTTGTTTCCGTGCTGTAATTGTTATATGGTTATATATGGTTCAGAGGAGATTCACAAAGATGATTCGAGGAATGTAAAGGTTATCTTAAGAGGAACATTTGATAGCTCTGGGCCTGTATTCACAAGAATTTAAAAGGATGAGGGGGATCTCATTGAAACCTTTCGAAAGTTGAAAGGCCTAGACAGAGGAGATGTGGAAGGGATGTTTCCCATGGTGGGGGAGTCTAGGACAAAAGGACACAGCCTCAGGATAGAGGGGCAGCTATTTAAGAGGCGTGGAGAAATTCCTTTAGCCATAGGGTGGTGAATTTGCGACATTTGATGCCACATGCAGCTGTGGAGGCCAGGATGCTGGGTGTATTTAAGGCAGAGATAGATTGGACATGGCATCAAAGGTTACGGCGAGTAGGGCTGAGGAGGGGAAAGAAGGACACACCACAGTCCCTGTCCACAACACCGTTCACACTATCATCATAGTCCCTGTACACAACACTACAAAGACACACACACCTATCCAGTCCCTGTACACAACACCACACACACTTCACAATCTCCACACAGACACATCACAATTTCTGCACACAATCCCTACACAAACATATCACAGTACCTGTACACAACACCACACACACCAGAGTCTCCATACACAACAACACACAGACACAAAAACACACGTCACAGTCCCTCTATACAACCCTACACCCTCACATCACAAACCTGTGCACAAAACCACATACACATCACCATCTCCACACACAAATCACCGTCTCTTTCCACAGCACACAAACATATCATATGTACACAACACTGCACACACACATCACAGTATCTGTACACAACAACACACACATCACAGTCCTGTAAACAACACTCACATCACTATCTCCATACACACACCACGGTCCCTGTACACACTAAACATATCACAGTCCTGGTACCCAACACCAGTCACACACACCACAGCCCCTATACACAACACTAAAACACACACACACATACACACCACAGTCCCTGTACACAACACTACAAACACACACACACACCACAGTCCCTGTACACAACACTACAAACACAGACACACACACACACCACAGTCCCTGTACACAACACTACAAACACAAACACCACAGTCCCTGTACACACTACAAACACTCACACACCACAGTCCCTGTACACAACACTACAAACACACACACACACACACACACACACACCACAGTCCCTATACACACTACAAACACTCACACACCACAGTCCCCGTACACAACACTACAAACACAGACACACACACACACCACAGCCCTGTACACAACACTGCAAACAAACACAAACACCACAGTCCCTGTACACACTACAAACACTCACACACCACAGTCCCTATACACAACACTACAAATACAGACACACACACCACAGTCACTGTACACAACACTACAAACACACACACACACACACACCACAGTCCTTGTACACAACAATACAAACACACACACACACCACAGTCCCTGTGCACAACACTACAAACACACACACACACACCACAGTCCCTGTACACACTACAAACACAAACGCGCTGCAGTCCCGGTACACAACACAACAGACACACATACACACACACACACACACACACACACACACACACACACACACAGTACCTGTACACAACACAACAAACACACACACACCACAGTCCCTGTACACAACACTACAAACACACACACACACACCACAGTCCCTGTACACACTACTACAAACACACACACACAAACACACACCACAGTCTCTGAACACAACACTACAAACACACACACACACCACAGTCCCTGTACACACAACAAACACACACACACCACGGTCCCTGCACACAAAACTACAAACACACGCACACAGCACAGTCCCTGTACACATCACAACCAACACACACACACACCACGGTCCCTGTACACAAAACTACAAACACACGCACACAGCACAGTCCCTGTACACAACACAACAAACCCACACACACACTACGGTCCCTGTACACAAAACTACAAACACACGCACACAGCACAGTCACTATACACAACACTACAAACACACACACACTACAGTCCCTGTACACACCACTACAAACACACACACACACACACACACACACACACACCACAGTCTCTGTACACCACACTACAAACACACACATGCACACACACACACAGCACAGTCCTTGTACACAACACTACGAACATACACACACCCCCCACAGTCCCTGTACACAACACTATAAACACAAACACACCACAGTCCCTGTACACAACACTACAAACACACACACAGCACAGTCCCTGTGCACACCACTACAAACACACACACACAAACACACACCACAGTCTCTGAACACAACACTACAAACACACACATACACCACAGTCTCTGTACACACAACAAGCACACACACACCACGGTCCCTGTACACAAAACTACAAACACACGCACACAGCACAGTCCCTGTACACATCACAACCAACACACACACACACCACGGTCCCTGTACACAAAACTACAAACACACGCACACAGCACAGTCCCTGTACACAACACAACAAACCCACACACACACTACGGTCCCTGTACACAAAACTACAAACACACGCACACAGCACAGTCACTGTACACAACAATACAAACACACACACACACACCACAGTCCCTGTACACACCACTACAAACACACACACACACACACACACACACACCACAGTTTCTGTAAACCACACTACAAACACACACATGCACACACACACACAGCACAGTCCTTGTACACAACACTACGAACATACACACACACCCCACAGTCCCTGTACACAACACTATAAACACACACACACATTACAGTCCCTGTACACAACACTACAAACACACACACACAGCACAGTCACTGTGCACACCACTACAAACACACACACACAAACACACACCACAGTCTCTGAACACAACACTACAAACAAACACAAACACCACAGTCCCTGTACACACTACAAACACTCACACACCACAGTCCCTGTACACAACACTACAAATACAGACACACACACCACAGTCACTGTACACAACACTACAAACACACACACACACACACACACCACAGTCCTTGTACACAACAATACAAACACACACACACACACACCACAGTCCCTGTGCACAACACTACAAACACACACACACACACCACAGTCCCTGTACACACTACAAACACAAACGCGCCACAGCCCCGGTACACAACACAACAAACACACACACACACACACACACACACACACACACACACAGTACCTGTACACAACACTACAAACACACACACACAGCACAGTCCCTGTACACAACACTACAAGCACACACACACCACAGTCCCTGTACACAACACTACAAACACACACAGCACAGTCCCTGTACACACTACTACAAACACACACACACACCACAGTCTCTGTACACCACACTACTAACACACACACATGCACACACACACACACCACAGTCCTTGTACACAACACTACAAACAAACAATCAAAAACACAGACACATACACACACCACAGTCCCTGTACACAACACTACAAACACACACACACACCACAGTCCCTGTACACAACACTACAAACACACACACACACCATAGTCCCTGTACACAATACTACAAACTCACAAACACACCACAGTCCCTGTACACACTACAAACACACACACACGACGGTCCCTGTACACAAAACTACAAACACACGCACAAAGCACAGTCCCTGTACACAACACAACAAACCCACACACACACTACGGTCCCTGTACACAAAACTACAAACACACGCATACAGCACAGTCACTGTACACAACACTACAAACACACACACACCAGTCCCTGTACACACCACTACAAACACACACACACACCACAGTCTCTGTACACCACACTACAAACACACACATGCACACACACACACAGCACAGTCCTTGTACACAACACTACGAACACACACACACACCCCACAGTCCCTGTACACAACACTATAAACACACACACACCACAGTCCCTGTACACAACACTACAAACACACACACACACCACAGTCTCTGTACACCACACTACTAACACACACACATGCACACACACACACCACAGTCCCTGTACACAACACTACAAACACACACACACACCACAGTCCCTGTACACAACACTACAAACACACACACACACCATAGTCCCTGTACACAATACTACAAACTCACAAACACACCACAGTCCCTGTACACACTACAAACACACACACACGACGGTCCCTATACACAAAACTACAAACACACGCACAAAGCACAGTCCCTGTACACAACACAACAAACCCACACACACACTACGGTCCCTGTACACAAAACTACAAACACACGCACACAGCACAGTCACTGTACACAACACTACAAACACACACACACCAGTCCCTGTACACACCACTACAAACACACACACACACCACAGTCTCTGTACACCACACTACAAACACACACATGCACACACACACACAGCACAGTCCTTGTACACAACACTACGAACACACACACACACCCCACAGTCCCTGTACACAACACTATAAACACACACACACCACAGTCCCTGTACACAACACTACAAACACACACACACACCACAGTCTCTGTACACCACACTACTAACACACACACATGCACACACACACACACCACAGTCCCTGTACACAACACTACAAACACACACACACACCACAGTCCCTGTACACAACACTACAAACACACACACACACCATAGTCCCTGTACACAATACTACAAACTCACAAACACACCACAGTCCCTGTACACACTACAAACACACACACACGACGGTCCCTATACACAAAACTACAAACACACGCACAAAGCACAGTCCCTGTACACAACACAACAAACCCACACACACACACTACGGTCCCTGTACACAAAACTACAAACAAACGCACACAGCACAGTCACTGTACACAACACTACAAACACACACACACCAGTCCCTGTACACACCACTACAAACACACACACACACCACAGTCTCTGTACACCACACTACAAACACACACATGCACACACACACAGCACAGTCCTTGTACACAACACTACGAACACACACACACACCCCACAGTCCCTGTACACAACACTATAAACACACACACACCACAGTCCCTGTGCACTCCACTACAAACACAACACTACAAACACACACACACACCACAGTCCCTGTACACACTACAAACACACACAAACCACGGTCCCTGTACACAAAACTACAAACACATGCACACAGCACAGTCCCTGTACACATCACAACAAACAAACACACACACTACGGTCCCTGTACACAAAACTACAAACACACACACACAGCAGAGTCCCTGTACACAACACAACAAACACACACACGTACCACAGTCCCTGTACACACTACTACAAACACACACACACCACAGTCTCTGTACACCACACTACAAACACACACAACACTACAAACACACACACACACACCACAGTCCCTGTACACACTACAAACACACACACACCACAGTCCCTATACACACTACAAACACTCACACACCACAGTCCCCGTACACAGCACTACAAACACACACACACACACACACACACCACAGTCACTGTACACAACACTACAAACAAACACAAACACCACAGTCCTTGTACACAACAATACAAACACACACACACACACACACCACAGTCTCTGAACACAACACTACAAACACACACACACCATGGTCCCTGTACACAAAACTACAAACACATGCACACAGCACAGTCCCTGTACACATCACAACAAACACACACACACACACTAAGGTCCCTGTACACAAAACTACAAACACACACACACAGCACAGAGCCTGTACACAACACAACAAACACACACACGTACCACAGTCCCTGTACACACTACTACAAACACACACACACACCACAGTCTCTGTACACCACACTACAAACACACACACACATACACACACACACCACAGTCCTTGTACACAACACTACAAACAAACCAACACACACACACACACACACACACACACACATACACACACCACAGTCCCTGTACACAACACTACAAACACACACACACAGCACAATCCCTGTACACACCACTACAAGCACACACACACACACAAACACACACCACAGTCTCTGAACAGAGCACTAGAAACACACACACACACCACAGTCCGTGTACACACTACAAACACACACACACCACGGTCCCTGTACACAAAACCACAAACACACACACACCACAGTCACTTTACACAACACTGCAAAGACACGTACACAGCACAGTCCCTGTACATAACACAACAAACACACACGCACCGCAGTCCCTGTACACAACACAAAACACACACACCACAGACCCGGCACACACTGCAAAGACACACACACACACCCCAAAGTACCTGTACACAACACTACAAGCACACACTCACCACCGTCCCTGTACAGAACACTACAAACACACACACACAGTACAGTCCCTGTACACACCACTACAAACACCCACACACCACAGTAACTGTACACACCACTACAAACACACACACACACACACCAGTCTCTGTACACCACACTACAAACACACACACGCACACACACACACACACACACACACACACAGACACACACACACCCCACAGTCCCTGTACACAACACTACAAACACACACACACAGCACAGTCCCTGTACACACCACTACAAACACACACACACAAACACACACCACGGTCTCTGAACACAACACTACAAACACACACACACACCACAGTCCCTGTACACACTACAAACACACACACACCATGGTCTCTGTACACAACACTACAAACACACACACGTACCACAGTCCCTGTACACACCACTACAAACACACACACACACACCCCAGTCTCTGTACACCACACTACAAACACACACACACACCACAGTCCCTGTACACAACACAAAACACACACACCGCAGTCTCTGTACATACCACACACACACCACAGACCCTGCACACACTACAAAGACACACACACACACACCACTAACTCTGTACACAACACACACACACACACACACACACACACACACACACCACAGACCTGGTACATAAAACTACAAACACACACACACACACACACACACACACACACACACCAGATTCCCTGCACACAACACTACAAACAAACACACAGCACAGTCTCTATACACACCACATACACACCATAGTCTCTGTACACAACACTACAAACACACACACGCGCCACAGTCCCTGTACAAACCACTACAAACACACACACACACACACACACACACACACACACACACACAGACCACAGTCTCTGTACACAACACTACAAACACACATACGCACCACAGTCCCTGTAAAACCACTACAAACACACACACACACACACCACAGTCTCTGTACCCAACACCACAAACACACACACGCACCCTAGTCCCTGTACACAACGCTACAAACACACACACACACCCCACAGTCTCTGTACACAACACTACAGACACACACACGCGCCACAGTCCCTGTACAAACCACTACAAACACACACACACACACACACACACACACACAGACCACAGTCGCTGTACACAACACTACAAACACACATACGCATCACAGTCTTTGTACAAACCACTACAAACACAGACACACACACACACACACCACTGTCTCTGTACACAACACAAAACACACACACCGCAGTCTCTGTACTCACCACACACATACCACAGACCCTGCACATACTACAAAGACACATACACACACACCACTAACTCTATACACAACACACACACACACACACACACACACACACACACACCACAGACCTGGTACATAAAACTACAAACACACAGCACAGTCTCTATACACACCACATACACACAATAGTCTCTGTACACAACACTACAAACACACACACGCACCCCAGTCCCTGTACACAACGCTACAAACACACACACACACCCCACAGTCTCTGTACACAACACTACAGACACACACACGCACCGCAGTCCCTGTACAAACCACTACAAACACACACACACACACACACACACACACACACACACACACAGACCACAGTCGCTGTACACAACACTACAAACACACATACGCACCACAGTCTTTGTACAAACCACTACAAGCACACACACACCCACACACACACACACCACTGTCTCTGTACACAAGACTACAAACACACACACACACACACACACACACACACACACACACCACAGTTCCGGAACACAACATTACAATCACACACACCACAGTTCCGGTACACAACACTACAAACACACACACACACACCACTGTCTCTGTACACAACACACACACACACCACAGTCCCTGAACACACCACAAACACACACACACACGCACACACACACGCACAAGAAACAGTCGTTGAACACACCACAAACACACACACACACCACAGTCTCTGCACACAACACAACACGCACTCCGCTGTCTCTGTACACACCACATACACACCACAGTCACTGTACACA